>NC_025993.2:159248149-159324892 GCF_000442705.2 Elaeis guineensis | reverse complement strand
TCTCCATGCATGATTGAAAAGTTATTTCTATGCTTTGTATGTGAACTTTGGAATATGTATGTATCACTTGGTCCAGCAGGCATCTCTTTGATGTCACAGAGAAGTGAAAGAACTCAGAAATGCAAGCAAGCCATGTATCTGTATGAACAATCAGAGAGTTCCAGCTGCTCACATATATCCTAAATGGTTCTAATGATTTGATCCCCGTCCAAGTTGCACCAGGCTCACACCATAATCTTACACTTCCTGGAGGCTTCTTGGTGAGTATTTACCAGATATGTGTTTTGATCAAATTTAACCTGTTTAACAGATATAGCAGGTCTCGTTTGATTCAAACTTCTCGCCCTGGGTCCTCCAATTATTTCTGCAACTTGAAGTCAAACGTCATATGCTCTGACTCATGACAAATTTCCAAATTGTGTTCTTATATTGACATTCTTGATTTGACACAAGCAATTTATTACATCCACAAGTAAGAACCACAATGGATATTTCATTAATACAAGTGGAAGGAAGATATCATCTTTTGTTTGTGATAAAAGAGATAAGCTTGTGCAGTGTGGCTATTTCTCCTTCAACTTCAAGAACTGATCCTATCGTGCCTTTATTGCTTCTCCAGAAACCCATCTGTCCCTTTCAGAAATCATTCTTGGGTATTCATGATCCCAGCTTGCGTAATACTTGAAGTAATTATTAATGGTTCAATGCTTTGCCTGATCATCTGCTCCCTCCATGCAAGTAGGAATTCTTTTGCAATTTTTGGTGCTTCAAAGTTTGAGTCTCATCTTCTCTACACTCATCGCATGCAAAACCTTCTTTGCATTCTTAAATGCTAATTCGGTAGTTATCACTGTGAGTATAAGGTCCTTTGTGGAAAGGAACACCCAAAAGGCATTGAAACCTTAGGGCTGGTAAATGTTAGCGCAAGTTACTTTGAGTTGATTTTCTTGTTTATTTATGTGTTGATTATATTAAACTGAACTCTCTGATCTCACATTCCTATGACTTTATTTCCTCTGAAAGTTTATGATCCATGTTTTCATTTTTATGTTCCTTGCGCCTTTGGTAAAAGCCAGTATTTCTTGATATCAGTTACCCATATTTCCCTTGATCACCTGGCTTTTGGCTTTTGGATGACTCCTCAGTCCTCACTATCATTTCCATTTCCTTTGGTTATGAGTTATTGGCTGTTGAAACTGATGCTGTGGATATACACAATAATTTACTTTGGTTATGAGTTGAGCTTCTGAGAGACAGAGACGGGAAGGGAGGAAGCAAACCCTCCCACTGTAAGTTCCCACATCCAAATACCTACTTCCTCCCACTGTAATTTCCCACATCCAGATGCCTTGGGATACACCAACCAGCATTCAGAATTTGGAACCTCATCTTGTTAGTTAGAGCATAACCAGTGCGGCGACGCCATATGGCTACATTTAGAATAGTCATATTATAGCTACTCCTTTTTAAGAAGCTTTTCTGAAGGGGGAGCACAGTCCTGATCACGGTAATAGAAAGATCTTGGCCAATCTTTTTAAGAAGCTTTTCTGAAGTGCAGAGAGTCCATGAATCACGGTAGAAGTAAGATCCTATATTGAGTAAAGAGCCGGACAAGTTTTATCAAGATGGTGGTGGCAGGAGAGACAGGAGAGACATTCCTTCTATTACTATGGACCTCTCTTAGCTGAGAACAGAAGTCTTCGTTAACAGTTACGTGATACTAATGCTTGGATGGTGAGGACCATCCTTCTTGGTCCCTTGAACCATAATAACTTATGAGAATACCAAGATGTTGTGTGGGGGACCAATGATGATCAAATATCGTGGTCCCTGTGAGCATGAATGTAATTATTTATCCAGGCCACCTGATCAATTGCTTGCAAATTTTTAATGATCAGCAGCCTTTCTCGGTGACATGGTTTTCAGGAATGAACATTCGTAAGCACTGAAGAGGATGCTTTAAATTCTCTGGCAGACCATGCTTCCATCAAGACAAGAGGTAGAAGCCAGAGATTACAACCTTTGGAGAGCCAAATGACAGATATTGAGTAGGGACCAAGGTAGAATTGATAGATTTAATGAGGAGCACTGATTGAATTGGTCCCATCCAGGTCCACATTTGGACTGAGCGTATGCATAAAGCATGGGAGATAATGTGAACTCATGAATGAGCTTGTCTTCATGTGTTCCCTCACATGCACGTGCGCAGAAAGCGACCACCAGATCATCTTCATGCAGTTCTGGGACAAATCATTGTTAGATCAATCAATGATGGCGTCACTCAAGAACAAATGTCAGGTAAGCAATGTCGCGCGGTATGGCATCTCCACAGTCCCAGCAGATTATCCTTTCACAGAAGCGAGATCCTGTTAGCCATGGGCATGCCACCAATCTTATCAAGTGAAGTGAGCAAACACCAGTCTTGCAGTTTTGATCTGCATAAACAAAGCATTATGTTTCATCTTGGTCAGCTGCATTACTTCATCACATTTATCAAATAAAAATCTAGTCTCCTGAACGATAATGTTGGAATCGATCTTACCAGCCTCATCCAACTATGATCTTTTATCTCTTTGTAACCATTCAAAGCTATAGAGGTCCTTTCCAAATTAAAACAATTGCCCCTTTATTGTTCTTCTTATGTTAGTCACAGCTCTATTTTTTTGTCATTGCTAAGATCTTTATAGGCTCTGGTGCATTCTCATCATCAAACTCATCAAATGATATGCTCCCTGCATTAAAACATTATTTGATCATAGTATTTGATCACACTGTATTCCAATACAATATTGTCCATCTTTGTTTGGTATTATGTGATGCAAATTCAGGAATAGTGTATTTTCTCTTATTACCACTTCAAATGACAAAAATTCATATTTCAGACAAATAGAATGTCAGACTCAATAACTTCCAAAAATTCAGAATTGAAGGATAGCCATTCCCATTGTAGGGATGAAAGTGAGCACAATTAGACAGAAGCATATCAAAACAAAACAATTATCATCTTACTGAAAGGGATGTGATGATGATAGCAGACCAATTCCTTTGGCACATTTGAGCACCTGGTAGGAGCGGCTTTTGGAAACATCTCACTTGTACTCGGCACATGGAGGGATTAAAGCGAGCGCAGGAGGGCGAGAGAGAAATCAATGTCAAAGAAACATCGACTTGACAGTCTTAAGTTTAAATGGCAGGAACTCAACAACCATTCATATGAATTGAATACAACCATGTTAAATTCAATGACATAGCATAAAGCAAAACAAAAGCAGCAAGAGCATAGTCAAATTGCAAGCAACATTAATCTTTCCATACACACTGGCTGTTTTTTTGTTCATTGCATCCGGTCGATAAAAGCAGGCTGGGTCGAGAAGAGAAGTGTAATATAATAAATCAGGAAGGTAAACTATTCACTGATACTGGAGTCGCATTAAACAAGCTCCACCGCAAAGAAAGAATAACAATTGAATAATTAAATCAGGAAGATGCTTGTTATAACTCGAAATGCTTAGTAGGTATATTAGGACCAGTGATAGAGCACCAAGTTTGGTTGACATGCTACAAATAAATAAGAAAGAGCATAGGAAAGATTTTGAGATCCTGGTGTTGTGTCAGAATGCCAAAAGATATTCTGAAACCAAATTAGCCACAGCAATATAAGCATGAAAATGAAATGAGCCAGAGCAATTTAAGCATCATGGGTAGATTCATTCATGGAGCATCAAGTGGGGGATGGTCAGAATACTCGATCTATTTTTCTTCCCTAATTTACAGTAAATAAAATCCTTGGACTAGATTCAAGAATCAACTTCTACAAGTCAGGACTTGTGATCCATCTAATTACCTTCAATTTTGATTTTCACATTTCAATCTTTGGGTCACGAATACATGTACTTAAACATTAACAAGTTATAAAAAGGAAGAAAAAACACATGCAAATTAAGAGTAATGGTACATCTGAATTTTTTTGAGAAAAGTAAAGGTACATCAAAGTAAAGATTAGGTCCCCTTAGAATGTTTTGCTAAAACTTCTAAAAGTTTGTCAGTCAAAAGGTTTTCCATTTGACAGTGCTCTTATTTTACTCCTGAATAGGCGATGCTCTTATTTTAAGTTTCTTATATAAAACTTATTACAGTGATGCAACTAGTTGTTTATCCACAAAAGCACCTAGCTTACTGCAATTCTTCACTTTGAAAATTTTATCAATACCATATCCTTCAACCAAACTACAAATGCCTAAACATATGACTTCAAACTCACTTCGCATATTTCTTGAAAAATATATTGAAGCTTTTGTTTCTTTGTCATCAGTTAAACTTCTAGCCACTGATATTCTCTTAATATTTATATCCTTCAACCTAATGTGAAAGATTAAACACATTCTTTGCTTGTAAATGCTTTCTGCTCTGCTGTTAGATGTGAAATGGCGTGTCACACTGATGTGTCATTGTTGACAGGCATCATTGTTGACAGGCCACCTTCCGAGGCCTTGTCCAAGTCTTATTTTCTCAAAATTGTGTATATTTATCTTTCAGTCTTCTCTAAAATTTGTGTCACAACTATAACTTCTTACTTTGTGGACACCTTAATTGTCAATAGGCACATGACACTTCGGAATCTCATCTTCAGCATGCAATTCAATCTTAATTTATAACTCACTCATATCAATTCAACTAAATATAAGATCCACCAAGAAAAACTTGATATATGAACCAGAACCTCCACATTAGTAATTTAACAAGAAATTGAAGGTAGTTCCTGGGGATAGAAATATAGAAGTTGCCATGGAACACTTTCTTAGGATTTCGTGACTAATTAAAGAACTCGAACAAAACAGCTAACCACAATGAATTAACAAATAGGAAAAGAAACAAACAATAGCAGAAAGTGATCATACTGCCAAGGGATGTTCAATGATCGGAAGAGAAAAAGGACACTAGAGCTGTAAGGGAGCCCAAACCTTGAGTTCGCTGGTAATTCAAGGAAGCTTACATGAAAGCAATTTAAGAAATTGCTAGTAGAGTAGTTGGTGGTTTGCCCTTCTCTTTTCTTCTCAAATATTAAAAAGAAAAGAAAAGAAAAAAAGAGAAATTTTTAGTCAAACCAGATCTATCATCGAGCTAGTGGACCAGTCCCACCACAAACCAACACGCTTGTATTGCTCCCTTCCCTCCCTCCTGTTTCTTTTTTCCTCCATCTTTGTGCGTGTTGGTTCGTGGTTGGACTAGTTCACAGCTGAACTGGTACATGATCCAATCAATAATTTCCCAAGAAAAAGAGTTACTAGAAGAATAAAAATTTTAACATGTCATCATCCTCGGGAAATCAGCCTCACTACCAAAAGGAACAGAAAGAAAAAGACCACAAAAGGAAAAACTTTTTGACAATTGCCCCCATCATGGAAGAACATAAATCAGGCAAAACATAGCGGGGTTTGATAGTAAACGATGAATTTCCTAATACTACTGTAAACAATTTGATTGTAAACTAAATTCAGCTGACAGAAATCATCATGAGATCATCATATGCACTAGTACTCGGTGATGGTAGTAGCTACAAAAGACAACTGAATTCTCAAGTGTAAAACTAACTTTAAAACCAACGCAAATGGTGTGACAGAGCAAGAGGAGCAGATAGCCAACCTAATGCTCACCAACTCTAGCAACCACTCCATATTTATTAAACCAACCACTCAATGTTAAAGCAAAAGAAAAAATTTTATAAAAAAAATGAGGAAAATGTACAGCATCATGACTTGAGTGTCACAAACAGTAATAGAATGAATGAATAACAGAAGATGTGTCTAAAGAGAGAAAAACACCCAAACATCTATTTACAATCACAACCATCCCAAGTTAAAAACAGCAATCCTGAAATGATCAGCATATGAATCTCCCATTCATAAGTTTATAGCACAAAATAAAGCAAAAGATGCAGTCAAAACAAACGGCACTACCTTGAATAAATAAGACTAAGATAGAACCCCGAAAAAGAAATTCGAGAACTAAGAAGCAAGCATAACTTTTGCTAAGCAAATTTATCAAGTGCATGAATATCATCTCAATGGAAAGAACCAATAGGAAAGGATTGGAGACAATAAGAATACAAGCTCAGGCTTGGCACTGATTTTGGCAACATATTTATAGGCTGTTCGAGGTGACAATGGCTTTTATTATATACAACTAAAATGGAAACTCAAGCTTGTGCTAAATTCTTCCTTTATCATGTGGATGCTTGTATTAGTTATATCATTAATATCGTTCTTTATTTTGGACAATAAGTAAGGCTCTTATATCTACTCTATTTTATTAGTTGTTATCTATTACATATAACTAAAATAGAGCCTCAATTTGTACTAAGCTCTCCATTCACTCCCTGCATTGCATAGGTCACCATAATGACTTTAGAAGTTAAAAACCAATATGAGCTGTTATTTATCTAAATGATGTCATTAACTCAAGTAAATACTTCAGGAGAACACAAAATCTCTTGCATCAGTGCGAAACTCGAGATGGAACGTATCGGGATTTCAGCTAGGTCGAACTTCAAATGACAGGGTTGAGGGATAAATGGAACGGTTGCCACCCAAATAGTCCAGATATCTATTATCTATTACACATTTCCAAAATAGAGGCTTCAAATCCTTTCCGTATTCCACATGATCATCAATGATTATCAGTGACAAGAAGCAAAATTCAACAATAGTTGGAAAAGGGAAAAAACATACCCAGCTCCTCGTATGGACTATATGCTAGTATATAATTAGAATGGAGGCTCAGCTTGTGCCGAGCTTATATGAATTTTTGTCTTGGATAATAAATAGGGCTCTTATACGTACATTTCTGAACATATGGTGGAGAGAGTTGAACAGAAAATTATGCATGCTCCAAATGTAACATGTTTCAGGAGCACCTGATCAGAACACTTGGTTTAAAAGACTCATGTCCCTCTTCGCACTGGAGAGGTCGATTCAGAATAAGGAAATGCTGAGATAAAACCTAAATACCTGATGCTGGGATAAGGTTTTTGTCATCCAATTTCTAAAGTCAAACAGTCCATTTTTACACTTGTAAAGTCGAATTTGTTCCTTTGCAACCAAAAAATTCACATGCCAGCAAGATGTGAGCACCCATAAATGATATACACAACAATTTGTGGAGCTGCGCCAAATTTTTTTTCCCAGAAGGAAATCAAATGGCCACCATATGAGAAACAAATGTTGTAAACCATTAAAACATTCAGAGAGGTTGAGAAAGGAAAAGGGCCAGAGAAGCAACAAGAAAATAAAGTTCTCTGTCAAACCAAATTTTAGCACCTCCAGAACATATAAACCAAATGCCACTTTATCCTTCTCTTCCAACACAACAAAGATCCCCTCTATTATACTGACCAAACCAACCTTGTTACAAAAGTATTCAAGCTTAACAAACAAAAAGGTGGAAAACACATAAAAGCTATACAATCGAACACAAGGAAAACAGCACCTCCATCTTAATCCATGATAGATCACCATCATCATTTCAGACACTGCCAATGCCAACAGCCAACAAACAAATACTGGAGTTGACATACATAACTACCCCACAATGTGAACCCAACTGCTGTATCCACTAAACTGGGATGACATCGATCTTTGAAGTGTCCTCACATCTCAAAACTATTCCATCAAGGCTTGCTGGGAGTATACACTTCGCCCACTGGCATCCCGTGGAAAAGGGCTCCGAGGGAGGAACTATCATAAGCACGTTGTCATTCCTTTGGACAACCCCCATTACGCTAACAGTGCTGCCCTCTTTGATGTACCTACAGGTGAAAAGAAAAGGTAGTTAATTACAAGGTGCTAACAGCAAACTTCATTGACCAGTTCTCTTCCAAATTTCCTGCTTTATGCCAATCAGTCCACATGCTAGCCGACAGTGTGTACAGAAGGAAAATACATCAAAGTTTCTCCCCAAAAAAAGGAGGCATTATTCTATCATGCTTACAATATTTGGATATTTCTGGTAAAAAGCTTGCACAAGTCCAACAAAGAAAGAAAAGCAACAAATGCTTCTAACTTGACATGCCTATGACCAAAGATGAGTTTTAGATTACCCTTCTTTCAGGCGCATTACACGATCATCACTTGAAAGGTTCCTCTCCCGCAACCACCTGAGGAATTCAGGAGACAAATCTTTGTTGTTTGGGTTGATGTCAACAACAACGGACTCATCCACATATGGGGCAAGCCTTGCACCATAGCCTGTCTTGACCAAGGCTCTTAATCCGGATTGAAAATCAGATATGTAAAAGTCAACCACATGCCTCTGCCAAAGTTCCAGTTTTTGATGATGGAAAAGTCAGTTCAAGATCACCAAATTACCAGAAAATAAAAGAGCATTCGGGATGGTTGTAGTAAAGGCAAACTCAACAAGTATTCGGGAAGTCCAAGAAATGTGAATGATTTGATATCATAACAGCAGAGTTCCAGTGGCTTAAGTGCTCTTTGAATCATAATTCAAGTTAGTCTTAAACAAAGTTCAGCAATATAAGGGAGCTGCTTACCTCCAATGACCTCAGTCCCCAGGTAAAACGTCGGTGCCTGGAATTGGCAGCCTTCGAGTCCCAACCCCTGTATTCATATAAACTAGTAGATGTATACACACATCTAGGAACCTTCTGAAATGATGACTCCAGGGGGACATTTCCGCATGTAACAACCTGCAAGAAGCATGAGTCCATGTGAAAAACCAAAAAATAAGTGGCACTGACCATCAAAAATAGACAAGAAGATAGGACTAAAAGAATGTCTCTAATGAGACAAAGAGCTAGCCACTCTATTGAACTGAAAGGTAAACATAGTAAATAAATGAAAAAGTGAACTTGAGGCGAAAAGTAGTCATCTAGAATAATTTGTGGAAGATCTACGTGCCTGAATATCAAACCACAACACTTCAACTCAATGGCAAACAAGGAAAGCAGACAGTATGACTGTTAAACATATCAAAATTTCCATAGCTCTATATAATGAAAATCCATGACTGATACTCTATCACATAAACTTCCCAAAATTATGAGTTCATCTAATTTGATTGTCTATTATTGGAAGACATTAATTTGCTTTTCCATAATTCACCAAATTTAGATATCATCTTAACCAAGATACGTATAGAATTTCAAAAACAGGGCGAAGTGGAAAGTGTGAAATTAATTGGAAACCCCTGCATATGCTTTTTCATTTAAGGCATAGCTCATGTAAAACAACTAAATATTACGTATCTCTGTAACCTTAATTTCAAGATTATTCTCCTCCTCATGTTCTGAAAATATCCAGCAATGTTTTAAAAGAAGGTGCATACCCCAGAGACTTTAACATATTGACCATCTTTTGCAGTTCTAAGTTCAGCATCAGGATAGCGGCCAATGAATCCAATGATTGCTCTCCTTCCCCAACACCGATTCCAAATGAAAAGAGCAGCAACCGCACCAAATATAACCACAACAACGATGAGGAGAATGGCATTGTGAACAGCACCAAGAATGAAACCACCTGCAATAAACCCCATCACAAACAGCAGAACAACAGACCACAATATTGGCTTGGGCAAGCTCCCCTTGAATGAAGTTTCGACCTCCTGGCTGAGATTGGTGACAGCCTGGTTATGAGCAATGGAGATGCTATGTAACTTCATTGACCCAGTAGCATCCAGAGGACCAGATACTTTTCGAGGGGCGCCAGATGAATTGAGTGGCCCTGAAGAAATTGGTCCAGATGTGATTAGCCCCGTAGCAGGAAGAATTGGTGGAAGGGGGCCAGAATTTTGGCGAGCCATCGGGGTGACCCCTCCAGACTGAGGACCAGATGACTTCTTAATGGGATCTCCATGTCTGTTAAGTGGTCCAGAATTGGATTTTTGTCTGTTTGAGCCTCCAGTGACCGGGACTGCAGATGAAAGAGTACCAGAGGAGTAGCTAGAGCGACCAGGAGCATTAGGCATGATAGGTCCTGAGTGTGAAGCTGCACCACCAAATGATGTATTCCTTGAAGGAGCATTATTAAGTGGCCCAGATTTTCTTGACTTCTCCACATGAAGATCAAACATCTTTCCAAGCTCTCCAGACTTTTTAATATCTCCACCTGTGTATGGCATGGCTGTAGAGCTCATTGTTGGAGGCTTCTCCTTGGGTTGCTCTGGCCGGCCTGAAACATACAGGCCATTGCTGAGCTGATGCGATGGGAATCTGGAACCCATCAAGCTTTGTCAAATTTGCTCCACTAGATGTCAGCAGATGAAATGCCAAATATCTTCTGTAGTCCAAAGGATCAAAGTTGAGCTCTAGTATTCAATGACATTATTATCATGAGGCCGAATTTACAACCAAAGTACCATCTCACAGTATACTTCTCTTCAAGCACTTTGTAGGCAGAACCTGTGAACCATGTCAGATATCAATGAATTCACGTCCATGCAAGCAGAAAGCTAATATGAAATAAAGGGTTTGCAAAAGATTACTGAAAAGACATGAAACTGTGGAAATTAGTTTCACTCTAATTTCTATGCAATATGTACATATAGCATGGAAGCAAACTGCATCATAGTTATGGTGATGTTAACATCAAACCTCATTCAAGCAAATTTGTAGTTTCATGGATCATTGTTCACTGAAATTCCTTGGTGCTCCAATCTTTTTATAGTCAAAAAAAAAAATCCTTTCTCACAATTTCATCCTAATGATGGTAATGTTAACACAATGTCTCAAAACTTCCAAGTCTTTTTGTAGTATTTTTAGTAATAATTTGTGTTGTTAATTATAACTATATATGGCTATCAATCAAATCCTATATAGAATATGTTTTGATAACATTTATATGTTGCATCCTATTATTTTATTTCATATTATATTTATAATATAATTAGATAATTTATATTTGTTTATTATGGATTACAATGGGAATATTGCTCACCTGATTTGACCCCAAAAAAGCCGATAGAATGATAAAATTCCGATCCAGTCCAAGCTGAATGAAATTGGATTAGGTTGAGTTCAGCCTTTTAGCCCAATCCAAATATGGATTGGATTTAGGTTTTGCCTATCCTTGACCCAACCCGAGTCGCTTGCAGCCCTACACCTTCCTATATCCAGCAGGCATCATGGTGCTTAATCATATTCTGGTAAGATTTTATCTCCCTGGTTCAACAATATAGACTTCCCCACCTGTGTCAGCAAATTGAAACAAAGGCATCTTGTTGATTAAATATAACAGAAGATTAGACTAACTAAGGGTTCGAAGTTGCACATTGGTGAATTTTCTTTCCATTAGTCATTCATTTCTAAGAAAGGTGACCGATCTCATGATCAGGACTTGTGATATCTTATGTATTGAGGCAGGGATTGAAGCACAGTAGATGCACAAAAAATTAAATGGAAAATGCGATATGGTTCAGGTCAATTACACCATAGCAGGATTGTAACGCATATTACTGCAAAGAACTCCAATAAAAAAGATATTATTTAGATGGCAAGTTGCACCAATGTCAACCTACAACCATAGAAATGTAAACCCCGATCCCATGTTAAGATCAATGTCATACAAGTAGATATTTTGTTTACACTGAAAGCAGGTCATGTCCGACCAATAACACTAAAAACCATGCGGAATTATAGAAAATTAGACTATCTTTGACACCCGGAGTCTACACCTAATGTCAAGAAAAGGCACATTGTCAATTAACCCTTTATAGATTTGGTAATTCTCGAATCAAATAAGCACATATATAGGAAGAAGAAATGAAACCGATGTTCCAGCAATATATCTAACTAATCCAATGGTTTTTTCGGCAGAATGGATGAATTAATTACTCAAGGCGAGCATAAATACATCCATGAAAATCAGAAAATAAAATATTAAAAATTTGTTCCGAAAGATATATAGAAGAATCCCAATGAAGATCCAGTATGGTTAGTCACATAGCTCGCCATCAAGTCTGCATTGGATTAATTAACTAATTGAACGTCTTCGACATCTAGAAGTCAAGAGGAAGAAACAGGCTGCAAGGCAAGATATGCCCACCTATCTGTTTTTGCAAACTGTTTTCGACATCCAAATACTACAGAAACCTGAGAGCAGATCTATTAACATCAGTGAGAGAGTACCCAGAACCTCATCTCAAAAGTGAATATATTTTTTTGAAAAAGAAGCGCGTGCAAGGATGGAGATCCTGCCCGAAATTACCATTTTCCATCACCCACAGACCAGAAACTAGAACCCATATCACATCCTGGGAGAGCACAAAGACCCCAATCTCAAATCCAGCAAAAGAGGCCGAGATTTGAAACTAAGTTTAGGGAAAATCCTTATATATCACCAAGATCCATTACTCCAAGATTAAGAGCCGGATCTCTAATGGCGAGGCAAAAGTATTCACAATTTCTGGCACAACAACGAAAACCCCACAGACATAGTGATTACTCAACAAATATGGTTCAGGTCACAGATCTCAATTAGTAAGTCAAAAGATACAAAAATCCTCCCTCTTTTCCCCAATATTTTGGAGTGATGGGCAGCTGAAACAATAGAAACTGCAAGAACTCCGAAAGATCCGAACTTTTTTCCCACAAGTCGGTCACCAAAACCAGAACTCTAGATCCCATACTGCAAGGTACTAAATCGAGGGACAAAGTAACCCAACCCATTACATTCCATACTACCCTCTGAGAAAGGAACGACCTTTACCCATCTATGAATCCACACATATCCCTGCCTCCCAGATCCCAAATCCGGAAAGAAAGCAAGCCCACATTCCCACTCCCATCGAAGGAAGACCAAACGGCAGCGACCAAAACCACATAGAGCGATCCAAGTACCCCCAAAGACCGGACTTTTCCCTCCTTCCCCCTCCCGGATCTCAAACCAGAGGAAGGAGACAAGCCCACATTCCCATTCCCAAATGAAACGGACATGGTGGGATGGATCAGAGACCTAGATTCGAGATCCCAACCCCCACCAGGGAGGGAAACACAGAGAGAGAGAGAGGGGGGGGGGTGGCAGATCTCTCCGTACCTGTGTAAGCCGATAGGAGTCGAAAGATAGATGACTTGGAGGCGAATAGCGGGAATCAGGAGGAGGTCGGCGATGGGCTTAAGCTGCTAACAATCGCCATCGCTATCGCCAGAGAGAGAGAGAGAGAGAGAAAGTTGCCTGTTTCTACTGTGTGTTCTGTCTCCCACAAAAACCCCAGGGAAGAGCAAGGAAGATAAAAAACATAAAAAAGGGTAATAAGAGGGGAAAGAAAAGTAGAAACACACCTTCCACCTCCACCCTCTCTCTCTCCCCCCCCGCCGCTGCCCTTTTCTGATCTCCCCAAAGACCAAAATATCCCTAGGGTCTTGCTGCGATACTGTTTGAATCATACTATTTTCAGTCTTTATGGTTTCACTTTTATGTTATTACTTATTAATGATTCGAAATTTTATTGTCGATTTGTTTCTTTAAAAGATAATATGTATTATTGATTTGTGCAATTAAATCACTAAAACTATTAATAATAAGTTAACGGGCAACCTCGTGTGAACCAAGGAGTTCTCACTGTTAATATCCACTCCTTTCAAAGGAATTTTGCATATAAATGGACAAACATTAAAACGTTTGACCCTTCATTTCTATCTAAAGCTTCTAGAAAGTAATGTGATTTCATAATATAACTATGCAAAACTTTAATATTTTACGGTATCATCATCTATAGCTGTTAAAATTAATGGCTGTCATGCCACGATTCTAATAATGCGGTGACTAGCGCAAAACCTTCAGTTATTAATTTTTCTAATGCATTTCATAGTTGATCATGAATTTTCTGCTTTTTTAGTTACATCTCATACCTCGTAATTTTTTTAAAAAAAAAATATTTTTGTATAATTTTTTAATAAAAAATTATCAGGTCTCTGATTTCTAACTTAGCAACTCCATGATCAACCAAGTAGTCCAAGTGTTTGGCAACAAATACTGATATTTGCTGTGTTTTTGTTCTCCGGTGCAGGAACCGTCTCTGTTTAAATCTTAATGCTGGCTGGGATCTATTGGCCGAAGGAATTGTGAGGGAGAATCTCGCTTGGTTGTGGCAATGATGGTGTGAGTACTACACACTGCTTTTGGGTATGATGTCTGCATCTCTTTGGCCGCATATGGGCATGAAATCCACCCACAGGCGGTGAGGTGGCTCCAAAATGCCATTAGCTTGGTGCCATGATCACATGGTTGCAAGGGGTGGGCCAGCGAGCCCATTAGCTTTCTTGTTGGCACCTAATCAGTCATCTGGAATGGCCCACAGTTGAGAAGATCTATCTGTCTTTGTATTAAAGTAAAAACAAAACTTTATCCTGTCTTGTTTAAGGCAGCTTTAATCAAGAACTTGCACTGCACACATCAATTTGTATGGATTGGTACCAGGCAAAGTCCAACTACAGATTATGTTGTTTTTTTTTTTATATATAGAATATATAGCTATTTGATATTTGACCAAATTATCCTTTCTAGGGTTGCTTCCATAGAACGATTAGGGGATGATGCAATGATAAAGTCTGTCTAAATGGTCCCTAAACATTGATTCATGTGATTTCGAAACCAGAGAACATAGATTAGTCTTATACTATATTTGCAAGTTGGTAGAGGCACATAATTACTGAACACTATAACAAATTATTAATTTCTTTAAAAATTTGACTATATTTACAAGGGTTTCAAGGTTCACTCTATACCGCATTGTCTACATATGAACTAATTGTTTTCAATTTATTATCTAATTTTCACTGCACAAAACAAGCACCCCACAGAAAAAATCCATATAACTTGCCTCTTTGAAAATAGATTATTCCTATATGATTTTTTCTTAAACCATGAGGTCGATCGGGCAAACTTTAAGTTTTACTGGTTTGATTGCATGGAGTTTAATTATAAGAGCCAAACATATGCTGCACAATAGATTTTATTGAATCTATGCGCATGAATCCATTAGTAGCTATGAGTTGATTTATTGGTTTATCATGGACTTAATTCATCACAGATGAGATGGAGGAGTGATTAGCCAATAAAGTTTAAAAAAACAAGGGTGATTTGAGCAGTCTAACAAATCAACCGGCAAGGACTAATTAATCAAGGAATAAAACTGGTGGCCTTGTCATTTAATGGTCAACAAAGTTATTATTGCCCACCAACTGAAGTCTGAGCTGGCTTAGACATTACGTTAGGGAGCAAGCGGTCTGTTGGTCAGTTTTGCCCCCGCCTCATGTTTCCAGCTCTCATGCCGCCGTCTCTCCTCCGCGCCCCGATAACGACGTCCGAACAAAGGCGCGGTGCGAAACAGCCGTGCATTTAATAGTCCCCAATTCGTCCGATTAACCGGGATTCACGTGCTATGCGCGTGACGAAAAATATGGATGGCTGCGATCATATTGGGGAAAGCATTGATGGTTTTGATTCTACTTGATACGTGCACCCTCAATTTTGCTGCTGCTTTCCTCACGTTCCCTTTCTCGAACGATAGCGGTGATACATGTTCCAAACGCATGGTGTGGAAGAAAGATGGAGACCAACGAACAAATCCATGATCAAGAGTCTGAATGCAACATTAGAACAAACAAGTGAAACCATCAACAGACACGAAAGATTTGATTGCTTTTGGAGGGGGGGGGGAAACATAAAATGCAATTAATAATTTCTCCCTTCCTCAGAATTTTTCCTTATTTATCTTCACTCTATCTTTATGTTAAAATGCAACTATGACAAAAAAAATACCATGTTGAAGGTACTGAATGGCAAGCATTTTTGTTAATATGGAGCCCAGAAAAATACCAAATTGATTCACCAATTAAAAAGAAATTATTTATAAAATTTATACTAATTGGTCTTTGAAGTAAGTAGTTATTAGTTGTATCACTAACATTTATGCACAAGGAAGTAATAATTAGTTATGAGTTGTATCACTAACATTTATGCTCATTGGATTGGTGAATGTGATCGATTTAGATGTTGCATTTATCTTGTATCATGTGAAGCAATCAGGCTACCAAAATAAACAAAATAAAATTAACAGTATATTGAGGTTTTTAAGGGTTCTTTAATTCACCCAACTTGGTTAATGGTGGACTTTTAAGAAACTTTTGGACTTATGTAACAAAAAAAAAAAAGAAAAAGAAGAAGAAGAACCTTTTTGACTGGAAGTAGGCACATGATAATTCACCTATAACAAGGTAATAATACATTATAATAATTTAATGAAACAAGATACAAAATTAGTGTTACTCCACGAACTCAAATTTCGTTTCTGCCTCCATGGAGGCGCACTTCGGTTAACTTATCTTTGATTTTGAGCAAAGATGGCAAAATTTGACCCATCCTGCCAATATGCACAAACCTATCCCATACAAATAGAATTGGACGGGGCTTTTTGTAAATTGGAACGATTCATGGCTAATGTGATATTGACATGATTTTAAATGGGTGGGTTTGGACATTTAACCCTGTAGGGATGATCTGATTTGAAATCAACTAGATCCTGATCTTAACATAGTTGATAGTTTCTATTTTTTCTTATATTTCAATTCAATTTTTTTTTAGAAAAAAGAAAATAAATCATGATGATAGGTGGCCCATGAGATTTTAGGACATGTAATTATATTTTAGCTAATTTTAGCCTTATATAGTTCACAATTATCATATATTGTGATGACTTGTAAAAATATATATATAGTCTCATATTTGTTGTGTGCTAGATAAATATTGGATACTTAGGATTTCTTTCTTGATTAATTATAATTGCTGCATTGCCATCATATCATCTATTGAATTCTTTACATGTACGTACAATTATTTCATAGCCACATAGTTGTTTTTTAATTAGGGTTTTAGCCATGAGTATAAGAGAATCAGCCAAGCTAACTAAAATTTTTTGATAGATATAATTGATGGAATTACAAATAGAGTTGGCCTTACAAATTCCCTTATAGGTGAAGGGAGCGGCTATATTGGAGGGCAGGGGAGGATGATACTACGATTAGCATCCAATGAGAGGTTCTGGCATAAATAAATAAATAGGCAGAGAGGTTCTGGCATACGTATGAATGGGAAAAGAAAACAACCTTCAGCAAAAACCAATGAGAAATGAGTCAAGAACCGAACGTTTCTATGGGAAAAGTTGTCCTGGCGACTTGGATTCATGAGATGCTCCAAAACCACTCTGGTGCCTTTTGGGGCGACTTGATGTGAACGCCCAACCTAGAGATAAAGGCAAAGGGGGGGGGGGGGCTTTTTTAGAGATCTTCTCGGCACAAGAGCTTTCACCAGAGAACCACCCTCGTCGAGAGGATTTTTAGGTGAGATTCCATGGCAGTTCCCAACTTGCTTTCCATCACGTTTCTCGGGAGGTGTCATCCATAGAAAAAATAGACTATATATATATGTTAGTTTAGGTCTCTTCGACAAGGCTGGGCAGTTGGGGTGAGAGAAATGGACGTAACAACGAGGCTTGAGGGGAGAAGGTACAAATGGTGTGGCCACCGCCCCCCCCCCCCCCCCCCCCTTTTTTTTTTTTTTTTTGTTCATTAAGTTGCGGAATATCCCTCTTTATTATTCTATTGGCTAATTAAACAACTTCAACATTTTTTTTTTTAATTTTGATGTGGAAGATTTCTTGGTTCAGAAGAAAGTGAGAGTGATTTTGTCATTATAGTTAATTAGCGACAAGCGATGGGTTTGGTAAAGCCATACGTAACATTTACTTTAGACTTTCTAACAATGTGATGGATCCTACTAACAACCTAGCTAGTTAAATGCTAGGGAACAGGGAGGCTTGCTGCTTACAAAAAGCTCCCTAATTTTATTCGAAGTGGTCCCTGTAAACCCGACAAGTAATCAAGAATATAACTTCACTTTCAAAAGCATACAAATATAGACGCCAAAATAGAGCAAGAAGCACAGATTTTGGAAATCTCAGTGGTAGGCATAATCTTTTGGAACATTATTTCATTGCACTAGTTTTTGAAATTTTGTTACTTTTTTCCTTGCATATACAGGATTTCAAACTATGATAGATTTGGAGATGTATCCAAATACACCCAAGGTAACAAAAGGGGCTTGTCATGAACCCAACAAATTTGAATGAGGATAGAATAAAGGAGCACAAAGACAAAGGAATGATAAAATAGTTCATGCATGTGCAATGGTTGAACACCTCTCAGAAGAAACATCCAAGACATTAAATTATGGTACACACACGTTTTCTGCAATTCTTAAAACTGAAAACGACGCAAACAGAGGCTCACCCAAACTTGAAATGAGGTTGAAGCACCATATGGTTGGTTTATAGTCTGCTCTAATCAGGAGGAGGAAGAAATAGAATAGAAAGAAAAAGAATCTTACTAATCCTAAAATAACTAGGAATAGGATATGTGCAACGAGCCTTTTTTTCGTCTTCTTTCAATGCTACGCTAAGCAGGGGCGCAAAGGTCTGCAACTTTTGGGCAGTAGATCCATTGTTTATAAACTGAATGCCATTCATATCATGTCAATTTCATTACAACCACTTTCTCTATTAGGACCCATGTCAGTTATGCACCGGATAAATCTTGAGTATTTGTACAGAGCCAATAAATCTAACTAATATCTTTCAACTAGTTCTTTTGGATGAAAATTTGAATTATTACAAATTATATCATAGTGGATCTAGTCCATGATTTATAAGAGCTGAAGGACATTGCAACATGGGCCTACTGGGGCTAACCATGATTCAATTATAATGCTTGTGATCAGATTTGAATGATTTTAATTTTTAGCTTAGTGAAGATGCCCGAACTTAAACGTGGGGGATATGTGCATATCAGTTTTGCACTGAATATATTTTGAATATTCATACAAGATTAAGAAATTCAAAAAATATTTTTAGACTAGTTTTTTTGCATGAGGTCTTGGATTGTGATATCGACAATGTAGAATTTGCAACAATTGGATATCCTTGAGCACCTTGACTAAATTGATCTAAAGAACCTTCTCTTGAGGGAAACAAGGTTGGGCTAAGCGCCAATTGGCATCAAGACATGGTGAACTCGGGTCCAATATGCTCACCTAGAATAAATGTCAACTTTTCTAACTTGAATTTTTTGAAATCAGGACAGGTCCGAAAGCTTTGTTTTCAGGAGCTATGAGAAGAACATTATCCAAGAGAAAGCAAAATATGGGTGAGACAAATCAAACCCTCCCAAATAGATTTGCTAGTAGGCTCCTTCTCATCATATTCTTGCTTTCTTTATGAATCTTGTTAGCTAAGGGCTCACCCTCTTTCAAACCTCTACACTGATTTATAAAGCAACATCTAACACTTGACAACAGAGATTGTTGTTGTAATTTTGCCTCAGGCGGTTCAAGGATTCAAAATGTGATTGAATGGGTATCCAGATTAAATTTGACATGCCATTTTTTGTTCCTAGTCACAAGCAGTGTTCTTCCAATTTCCAGATGATGGGGTGATGTAATTATTCCAAATATAAAACAGCTTTACAAGGATGCTTTACTTTCACGTTAAGTGTTAATCAAGTATATCATGTACTTGGCCTGAAGGAAGTTATAGATTAAATTCTGTTTGTTCCTTTTTTTTTTTTTTTTTTTTTTGCTTTTAATACAAGGTGGTCTGAGGTTACAGATTTTGTCCAAGTCCAAGCTTCACATGGACCGAGACTTGAAACCCCCTATAGACTGACCTGGAAGCCCAGTAAGTGACCAACGCAACACTGAATTGAATTGGATTACATGTCCAGATTGCCACCTTGATCTGCTCCAGCCTCTTGCTCTAAAAAGCTCATGAACATTCCGAGTGTTCAGAATTTTTAATGGGTTAATCATGCATCCAACTGGAAGTGATAGTTCAACAGGTGCAATATTGTGAGCAATCTAATTGTGATCTGGCTCCACAAAGATTATGGGTTCTTCCTGAGCTTTTCACATTTTGATTTCAGGATATTATCTTTTTCTGTTAGGTCCCACAATGATTGAGATTTGTTACTCTATCTGAGTCAGTGCAGGTTCCAATTTTTTGTGATTTATTAGAAAGCTCCACCGGCAACCACTCGTTCATTTCCTTAGGTTGGATGGCCTCAGGGTTTCTAAAAAAGAATTTGTTTTCTCTGGTTTAAGATTTCTTTTTAATATTTTCTTCATTTCTTTGTTTGAAAGATCTAGTCTGACTATGGTGAATTATGATTTGTGTAATTCCAAAATTTCCAGTTTGCTGGTTTATAATTCCAGCATCTGGGTTCCCGCCTTTCCTCGAGGTAATTTCAGAGTCATCCTGAAATCTGATGTCCGGAGGATATAAATTTCTTCCTTCGGGCTTCAGGGTTCCCATAGTTCATATCAAGGGAGGACTGGGCCTGAAGATTCCAATTTGATCTTTCTGTGAGTAGCAGCGGCCCAAGCTTAATCATGGACTCAACCTTGCATTTCACCAACCAGCAGATTTCTTTCAACGGGAAATTCTTTGTGCACCACGGGTGGTATAGAAAATTCATGTACCATCTTATCCGATTGATTTACATAGCTATTACTTTTCAACGTGTATTTAATATCTGTGATTTCATTTTTTTATTTAAAATTTTTAATAATAAAAATACTCCACTTCTTTAAAAAATTATGATAAAAAATTATAACATCATGTGGCATATTATGACATCCTGTATTAAATTATGATTTCGTGCATGCAGAATGTCTTAATATGATCAAAAAAATTATGACATTCTGTAACATATTATGATATTCTACGTCAAATTATGACTTCTTGTACGTAGGATGTCGTAATATAGCCTAGGATGTTATAATATGGGAGGGATATTTTTGTCCAATCATAATCCAATATGTATTTAATACCCGCAGTTTTACTTTTTTATTTGAAAATTTGAATCACGAAAATATCTCTATTTTTTGAAAAAAATTATAACATTATGTATCAAATTATAACTTCCTACACGTAGAATGTAATAATATGGAGATAAAATATTATAATTTTTTTTAAAAAGTAGGATATTTTTGTCATTCAAAATTTTAAATAAAAAATAAAACTGTAGGTGTTGCGGGCAAAGGCTCGGTCCGTCACGTAATGTATTATCTGCTCTGGCCTATGGGTCTTATGATTTTGCCTTTTAAAAGGTGCCTCGTGTGGAAAGGATTTTTTCTTCCTTATAAATGCGAGTCTCCCTCCACATTATTAGAACACAATAGACCCCTCCAGTCAAGGACTTCGATTGTGTATAGTCTGAGAAGCCCCACAGTCAGCCGAGGTGGACCTCAGCCCTAAAGAATCAAAGCGGACCACAAAGGCTCGATCCGTTACGTGAGGTGTTGTCCGCTTTGGCCTATGGGTCTCACAGTTTTGTCCCTTAAAAGGCATCTCACGTGGGAAGGATTTTTTTCTCCTTATAAGTGCGAATCTCTATTAACTTACAACCAACGTGTGACTAATGATGTCCTCCATATTATTAAAACTACAATAGAGCCTCCCTACTTGGCACATCATTGTTGCAGACGAGGGCTCAGTCCGTTACGTGAGGTATTATTCGGTCTGACCCATAAGCCTCACGACTTTGCCTTTTAAAAGATGTCTCATGTGGAAAAAAATTTTTCCTCCTTATAAGCGCGAGTCCGCTTTTACTCACAACCAATGTGAGACTAATAATGCCCTCCATATATTATAACCAGAACAGAGCCCCCCAATCAAGGAAGACTTCGATTCATGCCATTATTATGGATAATAACTCGGTCCATCATGTGAGGTATTATCCGCTTTGATCCATGAACCTTATGGTTTTATCCCTTAAAAGACGTTTCATGTGGAAAAAAATTTTTCCTCCTTATAAATACGAGTCTTTCTTGACTCACAATCAATATGGGACTAATGATGCCTTCTACATTATTAGAACCATAACAGAAGGTATTAAATATGCGTTGGAAAGCAGTAGTTATGTGGATTAATCAGATAAGATGGTGTGCTCCGCATCGGATTTTCTACATCGCCTGCAGTGCAGAGGAATTTCTCTTATTTTGACATACAGGGTCCATGATTCAAATTCTCAAGGTGGCATGTGGACTTTATTTTCTCTTTTTTTTTTTATTTTTTTTATTTTTTTCGAGAGGATGAATGTATCACACTAATTTATGAAACAAAAAATCACAAAGAGATTTAGGAACATCAGAATAGTAGGTCCCTAATATACTCAGCAACAAATGAAGTTATCCAAGAGCTTCGTTCATCTCTTGATAGGCATACGTAGCCTGAAAAATTATACAACAGCTTGCCGATTACTAGATGTCCTAAAGCAGGAGGTGCCAACCAGATGCTGTGCTCGTCTGCCGGTGGATCCATGCGATCATAGTTGAATCGTGCTCAAGTTGTATGCGCTCTGCTGGACTTCATTTCTTCTTTGGCCCCTTTGAATGAAACCAATCCTCACCATGCGATCTTCATGGATAGAAGGAACGGTTGCGAGGCGTTGGGTGTCCCAGTTAATACGGCATAAAACTTTTCAATGCAAATATTATTTCGACCGTTGTCCTTTGCTCGTTATTCTTGAGAAGAAGAGCTGGCGTATTATTTATATGCGGTTCATTCAAACATCGCCCGCATGATGTCTCGCGCGACATTGTTCTGGATGGTGGGTTTTTTTTTTTTTTTTTTTTGTGTGTTCTTGTTGAATCATCTTGGCCGTCCACTTGACGTGGTCCCCCGGGTTTTTGACGGTCGGATCTTTACAGCAGGCCAGTTCTGATGGGGATGATAGGCGTCCAGGGTAAGAGAGACGACAGAGAGTACGGGATGAAGCGTATGTTAGGAAGCACAACGAGAAGCCGGAGACTCGAACCTTCTTCAAGATCCGCTACGAGGACTAGAAGATGAACGACGCAATATGTATATAGAGAGAGAAGTTATAATCAAACCAATCAGATTTAAGTTTAAATTCAGTCAGATCAAAATTGGATCATAGCGGTGATACATTAATAATCCAAACTGTTGAATCTGATTTATTATCTTAAAATTATTTTCATTTTAAAAATTATATGATTTGAAGACCTTCCGATCTATGCATCAAATAATCAAAACATACGTGTAATATAATTTTATTTAAATTATTTAATTTTTAATTACTTAATACATAGGCGAAGAGTTTATAAGTCATATAATTTTTTATGTATAAATAGTTTTGAGATAGTAGGCTACATTCAATGATTTGGATCATTGATGTAGGATTTTTATTATAGAATTTTGATTTTATCGGATCTAAGTTCAAATCCAATCACCCTCATTTTAGCCTAATTTTCTCTCTCTCTCTCTATATATTCATTAGAAATTAGAGTCATATCATGTATAACTTGGTAATGATCCGTGCATATGCTGCTGGTTCCCATCTTAGTTTAAAAAGAGGGTCAAGTGTTTGACCCACAAATGAACCCTTTATCTAATTTTTGGGTGATATTTGAGGTTCCAAATAGGTCGACACAAGATTTAACCTCCACCTAACGAACTCTATTTGTGATGTCATTTTCTGCATTTGATGCAGAATATAGCTTAATTTTGCAGCTTTCGATCCAGCAACTGTGAATGAAATTGAAAAATCAAGCAGCAATTTCAAACACACTCCGAGCCCGGAGCGCTCGCTGTGTGCTCAAACCTTACCAGAAGGTACGTCAACAACGTTTGTATTGGCGGACTAGCTTGCCGTATATCACTGTAGTCTTAGTTTATGGTTTATCAAATGAAAAGGTGTTGTTTTTGTAACATGCCAAGGTGAATCTAGTTTTTGGTGTATTGCTGTAAGGCTTCAGAGAGGTACTAATGTGATAAGAATTGGATGCTATCTAAGATCTACGATGCTGGAAATATCTACAAAGGAAGTCCACATTCATTGAAAATGTTTCGAAGGACTTTTCAATGCTTAAGATAGTTGGAGCTTTAGGAACAATAGAAAGAAAAAATAACGAGAGTGAGAAAGATGAAGAAAGTTCTCTTTCCTCCTTCCACCAAGGCTTCTTCCGCTCCTCAGAAATTGAGTTTTACTTGCTTCTTACTTAAGGATCCCTTTCATACCCTTTTTGTATGAATGTTGAGCTCGGAGGCTATTAGTCAATGTCTATGAGTTTGTTAAGCCTAGCTTCATGGATCCTTAGATCACGTTTTGATTTTTTATTGAGAGAAAAATATCTTCCATCTTTTTTGAATTGAGGTTGTTAATTGTGGCTATTAGACGCAGGCTTCATCTATGTGGCTGGATGAATTGGTGATCTTGGAGCCAGAGTTGGATGAATTGGTGGTCTTGGAGCCACAGTTGGTGTGGCCTTACCACATCATCTTCGATGCACCTCAATGAAAGATTGATTTCGGTCAATAGATATCTCCCGCAAAATCTGCATTCTAGGTTGGAGATGGATGACCTGTGGATCTGATTAGTGTTTTCATGCATCTTGTAATATTTCATCTGACACCTGTGGCGTTGGAGGGTAGCACATTTCAACCTTAGTATCTTGTGAACGGATTAGTCGAGATTGTGATAAATACCGGCACTAGATAAATATCTATACCACCTAAATACGCTTTTGTGACTACTTTTTACCAATGTGATTGTGATTATGATTAGATTTAGACTCTTGGCCCAACAATGCTTTTGTTGATTATGATTATGATTGAACAAACTGGATATATTTTTGTTGCTCCAAGAACCCAACCATGCTGTCGGTTTCACATGGGCATGATCCAAACGGTGCTATACATGCTGATTCCATGTATCACAAACGCTTAAGCGGCATTATGGTGACAATTTGCTTAAACATTGGTCAGCAATTGATCCCCGAATGGCTATTTCTTCTCCTATACTGCATAGATCATTAATAAAATAGATACCAATATCGTACTCAAAAACTGTAGATATGTAATTGCGGGCTTCTAAGGGCTTCTAAAGTAACTTGCTTTCTGTGGGATAATTCATTACTGATGAGCAAAGCTTGTGAAAGAGAAGGATGCTGTGCATGAAATAAGTAGTGTACTCTAAATATGTGCAGAGTTTACTCTAATGATCATAATTGTGAAAAGGGGTACTTGTTGGGCAGGTCACTCTTTTAGTTTTCTCTGTTGGTTTGTATACCTTGATCAACAGGATTATTGGCTTCTGATTTTAGAAATTAATCAAGTGAATAGCAAAGATTCATCTTTTACAATTTTTTTCCTTTTTTTTTGGGGGAGGGGAGGGTATGTCATAGTTGAACTTTGTCTACAGTTGATATTATCATGAGAATTTACGTTAATCAACTCCTAATATTTGGCAGAAATTCTTTTCTAAGGATACTTATCAAGAAGCTTTATGCATGTGCAGTGAAGCACAAACATGAATACTGTTACTGGACTGCTGGTATGGGTTGCAAATATGATCTCCGAAAATGGAGCCGGTGAATCAGTAATTCCCTCACGATATGTAGGGGTAAAAATGGATGATATATTATTCCTTCGGATTAGTTTTTTTATATAGATATAGATATAAATATGAGTATCCAATTAATATCCATATTCGTATCTATATCTATTAATATATATATATATATATATATATATATATATATATATATATATATATATGAATAAATAATTATTCGATTTAAATTTAAATATTTATTTTTATTTAATTTTATATATTATTAAAAAATTTTAAGAAAAATATATTACTAAATTAGAATGCTATTATTTTGATTTATCATCTACTTAGTAATATTTTTGGTCATGTGGTTATAAAATTTAATCATTCAATATATATTAATAATTTTAGTATATGATATATTCATATTCATTCAAAATAAATATAAATATAATTTTTTTATTTAATTAATATTAATATTTATATTTATATTTATTAAATAAAATTTATATAGATATAAAAATATTAATATTCGATTCGTATCGATTTTGGTTCCAATGATACGCGCCAATACAGCTCCTTGGCGACTCGAGTTGGTTCCGAAGTTTTCCCGCAAATGTTAACCTAAAAGTCGTCGGACCGGATACAGTGATCCAATAGTCGTGATGAACCTATCACATCACAGCATTAATGTTTTCGAGCTTTTTTCCTAAATAATATAAAAAAATTTATTTACATAAATAATACAAAATCTAACTTATTTACGAAAATAATGCAAAAAAAAATACTATTTTGAATGGCGTTTTCTCCCTGCCACGTCACCCATATTTTTTCACGTAAGCGTCGTCTGAAAAAAAAAATAATAATAAAAAACACCATTTAAAATAGTATTTTTAAAAAAGTTATTTTAAATGGTATTTTTAAAAATACCATTTTAAATGATATTTTTAAAAACGCCATTCAAAATGGCTTTTTCTATTTTTCTCTCCAAAAAAAAAGAAAAAAATCAAAAAAGAATGGTAAAAAAATAAATTTTAAAATTTTAAATTAATAAATAAATTAAAATTTTAAATTTGAATAAAATTTAAAATATAAAAAATTGAATTTGAAATTCAAATAAAAAAGATAATTTTAGATGATTTTTTTTTCAAATTAATTTTTTTAAAAAAATGTCTAACAAAAATATTAAATTTTTAAAAAATTAAAAATATCATAGAAAAAGAAAAAAAAGAAAAAATATGAAAAAAATAAAAATTATAAATTTGAATATAAAAAAATAAAAAATTTAAATTTAATTTAAAAACATCATTTCAAATTCTTGCCAAAAATGTTCAAAAAAATAAAAAAATAAAAAAATAAAAAGTGCCATTAGAAAATTAAAAATTTAAAAAAATTGGAAAAAATAAGAATTATAATTTAAAATTTAAAAGAATTAAAATTTTTAAAATTAATTAAAATAAAAATATCATTTCAAATTACTTTCTCAAATTCAAATTAATTTATTTAAAAAATATTGCAAACAAATAAAAAAAATAGCCAAAAAAAATTTCATAAAAATAGAAAGAAATGAAAAAAATAAAAAAATTATATAATTATAAATTTGAATTAAAAAAATTAAAAATTTAATTTGAATTAAATTTTGATAAAAAAAATAAATGCCATTAAAAAATGAAAAAAAATGAGGAAAATATATGAAAAAAAGAAATTTATAAATTAAACTTAAAAAAAATAAGAATTTTAACTTTAATTCAAATAAAAAATATCATTTCAAATTATGTTGTCCATTTCAAATAATTTTTTAAAAAAATTATCTGAAGAAAAGAAAAAAGATGTTTTAAAAAAATAAAAAATACCCTAAAAAAGAAAAAAAGGAAAAAAATAGAATTAAAAAAAATAGAAATTGTAATTCTAATTGAAAAATAAAATTTATAATTTTCAATTTTAAGAAATAAAAATTATAATTATAATTGAAATAAAAAATATCATTTTAAATAACTAAATTAATTTAAATATAATTATTTAAAAAATATTTTAAATAAAGAAAAAAATATGTAATAGAATGCCAAAAATATAAAAATAGAAGAAAACTAAAATTATAATTTCAAATTATAAAAATTTTAAATTGAATTTCAAAAAGAAATGTCATAAAAGAAGTAAATAAAAGAGAAAAAAATGGTAATAAAATAGAAATTATAATTATAAATTAAAAAAAATAACTTTAATTTAAATTAAAAATTATCATTCAAATTACTATCTGCATTATTTAATTAAATTTATTTATTAAAAAATCATAAAAAAATAATTAAAAAAATTAAGAAAAAAATTAAAAAAATTAAAAAAAAAAAGAAAAGAGAGCAAAAAAAAAAAGGAGAAAACGTCAAAGGGAATGGCGTTTTCTCCTTTCCCCCTTTCTTCTCTCCTTCTCCCTTCTCCCTCTTCTCCCTCTTCTCCCTTCTCCGGCTCTCTCCGATGGCACAGCTGCGAGCTCTCGGTGGCGGTGAGCTGCGTCCTCTCTCTCCCTCTTCCTCTCTCTCTCTCCCTCTTTTTCTATGGCCGATGGCGGGCCGCATGGCGGTGGCGGGCCGCGCGCCCCGGCGGCGGGCCGCACGCCCCGGCGGCGGGCCGCACGCCCCGGCGGCGGGCCGCACGCCCCGGCGGCGGGCCGCACGCCCCGGCGGCGGGCCGCACGCCCCGGCGGCGGGCCACGCGCCCCGATGGTTGGCCCCGGCCCCCTCCTCTCCCTCTTCCTCCCTCCTCTCCCTCTTCCTCTCTCTCTCTCTTCCTCTCTCTCTCCCTCTTTTTCCTTGGCCGCCGGCGACAGACGGCCGACGGCGGGCCGCGCGCCCCGACGGCGGGCCTCGGTCCCCTCCTCTCCCTCTTCCTCTCTCTCTCTTCCTCTCTCTCTCCGTTTTCCTTGGCCGCCGGCGACAGACGGCCGACGGCGGGCCGCGCGCCCCGACGGTGGGCCCCGACCCCCTCCTCTCCCTCTTTTTCTCTCTCTCTCTTCCTCTCTCTCTCCCTTGTCCTTGGCCACCGGCGACAGACGACCGGCGGTGGGCCGCGTGCCCTGGCGACGGGCCCCGGCCCCCTCCTCTTCCTCTCTCTCTCCCTCTTTTTCCTTGGCCGGCGGCGACAGACGGCCGGCGGCGGGCCGCGCGCCCCGACAGCGGGCCCCGCCCCCTCCTCTCCCTCTTCCTCTCTCTCTCTCTTCCTCTCTCTCTCCTCCTCTCCCTCTTCCTCTCTCTCTCTCTTCCTCTCTCTCTCCCTCTTTTTCCTTGGCCGCCGGCGACAGACGGTCGGCGGTGGCCCGGTGGCGGCCCGACGCGGTGGGCCCCGACGGTCCCCTTCCCTTGGCCAGCCCCTCCTATCCCTCTTCCTCTCTCTCTCTTCCTCTCTCTGCCCCTCTTTTTCCTTGGCCGCCGGCGGCAAATGGCCGGCGACGGCCCATGCGGCCCGACGGCGGGACCCGACGATGGCGGTGGTAGCGGTCCCCGATGGCGGCAGCCCATGCGGCTGCGGGCAGGCCCCGTCGGGGGGCTGTGGGCCCCATCGGGGTCCGACGGCGGCCCCTGTGGCAGGCCCCGACCCTTCCCTTCTCCGACGGCGGGCCCCGACGGCGGCCCCGTGGGGGTCGGGCGGCGGGCCCCATCGAGGGGCTGGGGCGGCGGGCCCCACCGTGGTGCGGCGACGGCCTCCTGTGGCGGGTCCCGACCCTCCCCTTCTTCGGCGGTGGGATACGACAGGTCCCACGCGATGGGCCGCGATGGCGGCAGGCCCCATCGGGCTCCGGCGGTCGCTCTGCGACGGCTCCCGACGGCGGCTCCACGACGGCCCCCGCGACGGACCGTCTATTTCAATCTTTTTATTTTTTTTATCTCATTATTTTTTATTTTTATTTTTATTTTTATCTCATTAGATTCAGATGTATTTTAAAATTCAATTCGATCGTATTTTAAAAATTTTAAAATATATTGCATTTCATGAAAATGTAGATCCGTCAATTGACCAATATAGAATATTCTACGTTATTCGTATAAAATATATATTTAAATATATATTTTTGTATAGATATCGTAAAATATATACATTGGTCAATTGATTGTCCAGTTTGGACAGTTTGGATATTGTATTTAATTCTATAGATAATTACATTATTCGAATGATATGTGGAGGGTTCGAAAAAAATTTCAAACAATATTTTTCTTTAGTTCTCCTCACACATTTTGAGTCGTGTGGAGAGAACTAAGGAAAAATGCTGCCGAAATTTCTTTCGATCCTTTTTGCGTATCGTTTGATTAATATAATTAATCTATAGAATTAATACAATTCTCGAATGGGATAGGATATATCTGTACCTATTTGTTGATGATATGATGTATGTATCATGTAAATCTTTTGAAACGATAAAATAATTAATAATATTAAATATTTTGATTTTGATTTTATCGTAGTTTCTCTGAGAAAATGGTCAGTACTCGAGTTCGTGTACTATTATATTATGATGGCATGATACAGAATGATGAAACTGGTGTGCAATACAGTCACCCTGTAAATCGGATGATTAGAGTATTTTCATCATTATCATGTCAAAAATTATTGGATCAATTATACAGCAGTATTCCTGTAGACAAAGAAAAATATGAAATAAAATTGAAATGAAAATCTTCTAATCTGTCGGGATAGTTAATGCAGAGTAAATGTATCTTGGTTCCAATTGATGACGATGAAGATGTCGAAGAAATGCTGACCTTTTCTTTGAAATATTCAGAATATCGATTTTTAGAATTATATATTGAAAAGGAAGATGTACCAAGTTTTGGATACCATAGTCAGCTTTTAACTCAAGCAGACAATAATGTTGGGACTTCCTCACCTTTCGTAACTCCTATGGTGCAAACCGATAGTGTTAAGGCCATTTTTGCAGAACAATATTTCACTACTGCCGGTCCTAGTTGTCTAATTATTCTAAGTCCTATGGTGACTTCTCCTGTGTCTTCTGCTATGGTGACTTTTTCTTTGCTAAAAGTAGTGGTAAGTGCGGGAGACGACACTCATAGGAAATGATGACTGGGTAGTCAGTGGAATAAATTCTGATAGTCTAGGCTTTGAGTCAGATAAAAATGGAACAAAGTCATGATCGCCGTCGCTGTCCTAGGATACTTCAACATACTTCAACTTCAAATAGTGGAAGAAATTAAAAGCTCTGAAGATTTATTTTCGTCATTGTTTTATGTATTTCTGTGAGATTATATTTGAATTTACGTGTTCAATATCCTAAGATGAACTGAATTTTATGTTTAAGTTGTATTGTGTGATAATATTATATTTTTAAAATTTTTTTTTAAAATATATTGTGTCTTATTTTTTAATACATCTGTGATAATATCGTTATTTTAGATTTATTAACGTATTATGGCTTATGATCCGCGATATTTCGGTCCTCGAGACAGCAGTATTCTTACATTGCAGGAGCACCATCGATCACAGACTATTTTAGATGGCGGCGTAAGCATTCCAATCCTATTTACTATTTAAATTTTTATTTTAAAAGTCATGTACGTTATCTAATTATTATATTTTATTGCAGGAGCCCAGACACCTTCATCTACGACGATCCGATGCTGACTTCTAGAGGACAAAGGACATCCCACATAGAGTGTTACATTATTTATGATATCTGAGATTTTATGGAGTATATCAGATTGGTCGATACAGATTGACGTTGGTCTTATTACTGCTTTGCTTGAGAGATGGCATTCAGAGACACACACATTTCATCTTCCATTTGGTGAGGTGATCATCGCTTTACAGGATGTCAGCATTCTTACTGGACTACTAGTTGATGGCGATCCAGTTATCGGAGTTGATCCCATGCTTACCATTCTGGAGTGGCAGGCTTTGTGCTTGCGATTGCTAGGGTTTGAGCCCAACGCACATTTTTTGGATCATTCACGATTCAGGATTGAGTGCTTGGATGATCGTTATCGATATTTTCATATTGCGGATGATGCACCAGAGGAGATGGTGCAGCAGTATGTTAGGGGTCAGGTGCTGCGGTTATTAGGTGGTGTCCTGTTACTCGATACTTCATCGAATAAGATGAAGTTGATGTTTTTGCCATTATTAGAGGATTTAGACTTCGCTCGTCGACTCAGTTAGGACAGTGCAGTACTAGCTTATCTATACAGAGCTATGTGTCGGGGTTCTTATGCTGATCAGAGCGAGATTGATGGTTATCTTGTATTATTACAGGTATGTGAATTAAAAATTTTTATTTTTAATATTTAATTATATTTTACATTGGGTATATCATCTATTTAATTTTTGAAATTTACAGATTTGGGTATGGAAGCGTATGCCGACTATCAGTCCATTACGACGACAGTTGCTCGAGATGCCATCAGAGCAGCAGGATCCTGATGTTTCATTTAGACTAGACAGACCATTAAGATATAGGTATCGAAATATTATTTTTTTTATTTCAAATTTACTGTTTTAAATTTGATAAAATTTATTTAACATTAATACATTGTGAAACAGATGGAACGTTGCATTCAACGTTCATCACGTATCGATGAGAGTGGCACGGGTTTATAGGTGCCAGTTGGATATATTAGTTGATACATATAGACGGATAAATTTTGAATTTTTTATAAATATCATTTTACAGTATTCATAATCTATTAAAATTTTAGCTTACTAATTTTTTTTATTTTAACTATATCAGTTTTTGTGGGAGCCATATACAGATGAGATATTGGTTATACTGCCGCAGATGTGTACAGTTGGACACGACATATGGACTGTTAGGGTGTCACTTATTTGTTTTGATATGGTAGAGTGGCATCTTTCCGATCGTGTACTACGGCAGTTTGGTCAGATTCAGGGCATCCCAGAGTAGTTTGATACCAGCCAGGGACTTCATCATATTGATCAACGAGGGAGAGCTCGTATTGACTGACGTATCAGACATACAGAGTACATCGATATTTGGGATGCACGTCGAGATCACATTATTCATGGTGATCCTATTTTGAGAGGCCGTTCATATACCGATGACTACATGGCTTGATTTTTTAGCATTACGGTGCGAGTCATTGGACAGTCTTGGTATGCAGTTCCTGGATACGATGGCGAGAGTTCTACTGTGCATTTTTTGGTAAGATTACGAAAATTACTTTATGTTATTTGTGTTATATTTATATTTTATATTTTACACTATACTGACTGTTTTATTTTTATTTTATAGACTGATTCTATGTCGAATCTCGTGTTGGATGCTCATCGTGCTTTATCTACGACTGATGAGGACGAACAGATTCGGATACTACGAAAGATAGAGAGAACAAGTTTCGGAACATTGATGGCAATTGGTGTTGATTCATATAGCTGTGCACCTTGGTATGGAGCAGCTCCGGCGCCAGATATGAGATATACGCCATCACCATATGTTTCACATATGCCATCATCGCATATTCTGCAGATGTCATCATTAGATGCTGCACAGATGCCATCATCTTTTGATCCACAGATGGCAGCACCTTCTTCTTCCTACATCCCCCAGATGATCGGGTACCAGTTGGCCACATGAGTATGATACTTTCTTTTTAGGTCCATCCGTATATCCAGATGAGAGGGTTGAACGGGTCTCTCAATCTGTAGATAATCCGACAGCATCAGTTATTCTTGAGCAGCATGATTAGCAGATCTCCTCCACTGATATAGGGGAGGAGCCATCACAGCAGGAGCAGCCGGCGAGGACCTTCCCGAGAAGGTCCAAGAGACCACGGGGCACCGCGACGTCCTTGTGGGACTTAGTCTTTGTTATATTTATACTTAATATTTTTATATTTTTATTATATTATTTTTTATACATTTGATATTTTTATTCTATTTAATAATATTAAATATTAATTTTATTTTATATTATTTAATTTCAAGTGATCGGATATTATGCTTTGTGTATATGGATACACATACTCGAATGTGTCTCAGAACATTAGGAGAAAAAAAGTTATGCTAAAAGGACTATAAAAATTATAACGTAAATAATAATATATCGAATATTGCTCTTTGAATTGATTTTGATGATTACAAAGCATTTGAGGAGATTACTAATGATTTTGGCTTGAAAAAAGATTTATTATATTTCAGGGGCAAAATCATAATTTTATCAGACCTGATTCGGAAGCCTCAAGAGCAAGAACAAAAGATGTATAATCTATTGGAGTTAATTTCAATATTTTTGAAAGTGTATTTTGTAAGAAAAATATGTTTATATTTTTGAGTCGACCCCATGAATCAACTCATGGCTAAAAGGGCTGAACGGCACGCAAAATTTTTGGCTGGCATACTTTGTGAGTCGATCCCATGAGTCGACCCCTTGACTTCTTTATGATAATTTTTATTTTTTAAATTTATTATTTTTTTTGATATCCTTTTAAAAAAATTAATTTTAAATGAGAAAAGTAAGTTGAAATGATATTTTTTTATTTCAATTAAAATTAGATTTTTTTTTTAAATTTAAAATTATTCTTTATATTTTTTTACCGACCCTCTGACGTCGGCGACCAACGAAAAAGAGGGAGAGAGAGAGAGAAAGAGGGAGAGAGAGGAGACAGCTCACCGCCGTCGAGAGCTCACCGCCGTACCGCCGGAGAGACACCGGAGAAGGGAGAAGAGGGAGAAGGGAGAAGGGAGAAGGGAGGAGGGAGAAGGAGAGAAGAAGGGGGGGAAGGAGAAAACGCCATTCCCTTTGGCGTTTTCTTTTTTTTTTCTCTTTTCTTTTTTTGGTTTTTCTAATTTTTTTTCTAAATTTATTTAATTATTTTTTAAATAATTTTTTAATAAATAAATTTAATTAAATAACGAGGATAGTAATTTGAATGATAATTTTTAATTTAAATTAAAGTTAATTTTTTTTTTAAATTTATAATTATAATTTCTATTTTATTACCATTTTTTTCTCTTTTATTTACTTCTTTTATGATATTTTTTTAAAATTCAATTTAAAATTTTTATAATTTAAAATTTTAATTTTAGTTTTCTTCTATTTTTATCTTTTTGGCATTCTATTACGTATTTTTTTCTTTATTTAAAATATTTTTAAATAATTATATTTAAATTAATTTAGTTATTTAAAATGATATTTTTTATTTCAATTATAATTATAATTTTTATTTCTTAAAATTGAAAATTATAAATTTTGTTTTTCAATTAGAATTACAATTTTTATTTTTTTTCAATTCTATTTTTTTTTCTTTTTTAGGGTATTTTTTATTTTTTTACAACATCTTTTTTCTTTTCTTGAGATAATTTTTTTAAAAAATAATTTGAAATAGACAACATAATTTGAAATGATATTTTTTATTTGAATTAAAGTTAAAATTCTTATTTTTTTTAAAGTTTAATTTACAAATTTATGTTTTTTCATATTTTTCCTCATTTTTTCACTTTTTTATGGCATTTATTTTTTTATCAAAATTTAATTCAAATTACAAAATTAATTTTTTTAATTCAAATTTATAATTATATAATTCAAATTTCATTTCTTTCTATTTTATGAAATTTTTTTAGGCTATTTTTTTATTTCTTTGGAATATGTTTTAAATAAATTAATTTGAATTTGAGAAAGTAATTTGAAATGATATTTTTATTTTAATTAATTTTAAAAATTTTATTTATTTTAAATTTCAAATTATAATTCTTATTTTTTTTTGATTTTTTTAAAATTTTGATTTTTTAATGGCACTTTTTATTTTTTTTTTGAACATTTTTGGCTAGAATTTGAAATGATGTTTTTGAATTAAATTTAAAATTTTTATTTTTTTAAATTTAAATTTATAATTTTTATTTCTTTCGCATTTCTTTCTCTTTTTTTTTCTATGATATTTTTAATTTTTTAAATTTTTAAGATTTTTGTTTAGATATTTTTCTTAAAAAATTAATTTGAAAAAAAATAAATCATCTAAAATTATCTTTTTTATTTGAATTACATATTCAAATTTTTATATTTTAAATTTTATTCAAAATTAAAATTTTAATTTATTTATTAATTTAAAATTTTAAAATTTATTTTTTTCTCATTCTTCTTTGATTTTTTTTTTTGAGGAAAAAATAGAAAACGTCATTTTGAATGACGTTTTTAAAAACACTATTTTGAATGACGTTTTTAAAAACGTCATTCAAAATAGTATTTTTAAAAATACCATTCAAAATGATATTTTTAAAAATATCATTTTAAATGATATATATATATATATATATATTTTTTTGTACGATGCTTACGTGAAAAAATATGGGTGATATGGCAGGAAGAAAATATCATTCAAAATAATATTTTTTTTAATATTATTTCAGTAAATAAGTTAGAATTTGTATTAGTTATGTAAATATATATATATTTTTTGTATTATTTAGGAAAAGAGCTCAATGTTCCCTCCGTGAAATACTTTTGTCTAAACTTGCTCCTCTGGGACCCATTGCAACGAGGTCGAGACTTCCTAAATACACTCCATTTTATGACGAGAACTCTCATTTCAGCCTGTTTTGCTGGGAGAAATAGATTACAGTGCGTATATCAAAAATAAGAGTACTTTTATCAACATTCTTGTTTTAACCTCGGCGCGTTATAAGCGGGAGGAGGGAAGGGTCGAAGGTGGTGGTTAGAATAAAACTCGCGGTTACGATCGCCGGAGAGATCGGCTGGCTTTCTCTCTCTTTTCTCTCTCCCTCTCCTATCGTCCTCGTTCTCCTCCTGCGGTGGTGGTCACAGAAGGCAGGAAGGTAGGCGTAGGGTTTGGATTAGGAGTTCGACGGGCGGGGGGATGGGGACTCTCCAGACCTGGCGGAAGGCCTACGGAGCCATCAAGGACTCCACCAAGGTCGGCCTTGCCAAGGTCAACAGCGAATTCAAGGTTCGTGGCGTCCCTCCTTTTGATATCTTCTTCTTCTTCTTTAGTTCTTTGAATTTGATCAGTTTCTGGTGTCTGATCTGTTCTTGCTCGTGTTTTCTTGTTGATTTCATGGAAGGAACTGGACATTGCGATCGTGAAGGCAACGAACCACGTCGAGTGCCCTCCGAAGGAACGACATGTTAGAAGTGAGTTGATTTGGCGCCGGATTGTCGAGTGCTGGTTTCTTTTCTTTATTGACCAATTGGAATTTGTCATTTTTTGGTGAATGCTGGTGAAAATTGGTTGATAGATTACAAATTTGTTCCGATTGATAGATAAATCTTGACATTTTTGAATATTTTTTATTCCAGTTCTTCTGTAAATAGTATGATTTCGAGTTTCGGCTTTTGTGATAATTATATAGATATCTATATTTAATGGTTTTTTTGTAAATTTTTTTATCAGAAATATTTGCTGCTACATCCGCGGTTCGCCCGCGGGCTGATATAGCTTACTGCATATATGCCCTTGCGAGAAGGCTATCCAAGACACGCAACTGGACGGTATTTTTTTCCTTTTTCTGAAAAAGAAAGAATCTTTTTTATTTAATATATATATCACTGTAACATATGGTTAGTGATATATATATATATATATATATTGTTATTGGGAATGTGGTATAACCTCATGCCCATTGCCAGTTGATTAATTAGCCTTTTTTTCCCCTAATTCTGAAGCCTATAGATCTGAAAATGGATTACTTGCTAGGAAAAAAAAGGTCATTCGTGTTGGTGGCCTATGGTTAGCATCTAAAAAGGACAAAATGTGGAGGGAGATGGAGTCTTCAGTCTTGCATGACAAAATTTAGTTTAAGTGGAAACTCATCTTGTGTTTCTATTTTTTCTGCAAAACTGCTTTCAAGAATAGCCATTTTAAAATCTTCTTTGAGAAAATGAATTGCCTTGTATTTGTCAAAGAAGATTTGAGAAAATCTCTATGCTTTCTCTTTGGTAGAAAGAACACTGATATTAAATGTGCAAAATAGGTAGAGTACGAGCATTATGTCAAGGTGGTTTACGGAACAAAAACAAATATAAAAGGTTACATGCCTGCTAAGTTTTACTTGTTCAAAACTATGCTTTTAGTGCACAACAGTTTCTTATTATTGAAGATTCTCTTTGACATAGTACGTTAATCATGCTACGTGATTGATAGAAATGGACTTCATAAATATTTCGACCTTGAATTTGTTGAGGTGAGTGCTTGGGGAGGGAGCGTTGGTGACAGTTTAATATAAATCTTGGAATAAATAAACTCCTCCATTTGGATCACAGTTGCCAGGAAACACATGTTCCATTCATCCTAGTGTTTCCTGGAAAAGTGACTAGGTGCTAGATATAATTCAGTTTCTCCAGGAGGAATGGACAAGAAAGACACTCTGAAATGACTGGAGCAACAAAGAAAAAACTCATGGAATCACACGAAATGCATGCAAATATTTAGGGTGTATCTGATTTGATAATATGAGGAAATTGTGCAACTAATTCATAGAAGCCTTAAAACCATGAAATTAGGAATATTGCACTCTGAGTAAAGTTTACTAAGTCTAGATTTTTCTTTCCTGGAAACCTCAATATGTTTTCTTCTTCTTCTTCTTCTTTTAAATGAAAACTTCTATATTTTTTCCATTTTCCATTTCTGAAGCTTCTCCTTTTGACAACCAAAAAGGATCAAGTTGTGATTTTGATATTGAAACCTTCAAGCACAGCCTTGTAATTATTGAAAAACACTGCAGTGTACCCACTCCGACATATTCTGATAAGTTTCTCTGATTCCTTGATGGGACCTTTATTTCCTGTTTCTTATTGATGTAACTTTTGCCATACCTGTTTTCCTTGGGGTATATTTGATTACAAGAAAATACATGGAAAAAGAAAAATTAAAAAAAAAAAGAAGAAATGTCCTATGGAAAAGGAAATAGTTTCTAGAGACCTACAAATAAGCTTTCCAAACTTGTCTTTTTTTTTTTTTTTGTTGAAATAAACTAATGGAAAACTAAATTTTTCCTAAAGAATTAAGTTTTTCTGAAGAGCAACCAAACTTACCTTGCCTTTTCATTAGCATAACTTTTAATAGGAATTACAGTTGACATTATTTTAATTGTGCATTGATGAATGTGTTCATTCCTGTCAAAGTCCAATGCAGCTTCATTTCTTTCTGAACCACAGTTCGTATTTTAAATATTTTTTGACCATTGTTAACTATTCACATACCAAGTTAACAATAATCGACATTATCGCTGTTGCTCTTGGAATGTCATCTACATTGGATTCCTTTTGGGTCTATCTTGGTACAGATACAGTTTTTAGGAAAAGATTATTGCATTCTCTAAACCGCTCTTTGCTAAACTCGTATGTGGGGTGTATGATGTTTACATTACTAATAGTAAGTAAAGAATTATAATTTTTGATGTACTCTTGAAATTTCATAGTGGTCAAAGCTAACTATTTGATTTCAAAGGGTGAGTGATCTTTCACTATGCTCCATCATCCTTTAACGTGCCTTGTTCCTATTGTAGATGGGATGAACTTCACCAATTAAACCTTTAGTTAATTCTAGAGCCTTAAATCAGTTGAATTTGAGTTTCACATGATTATCATTTGCAATAAAGTTGGTATAGTCTGGGAGTATGTATATCTATTCCAGATGAATAATGATATATTGATGAAATTCCACAGGTTGCATTGAAAACATTGATAGTTATTCACAGGACATTGAGAGAGGGTGATCCTACATTCAAAGAGGAGATGTTGAGTTATTCTCATAGAGGAAATATTTTACAAATCTCAAACTTCAAAGATGATTCAAGTCCTCTAGGTTAATTTCTCTGACTCTGACTGGTACATATATATGTTTGTGTTTACCAGAGAATCTTTGGTTTTGTTCATGCCATTTTTGGCCCTTGTAGCTTGGGATTGCTCTGCATGGGTTCGAACTTATGCACTCTTTCTAGAGGAACGGCTTGAGTGTTTTAGGGTTTTAAAATATGATATTGAATCAGAGCGTCTGATGAGGTCTGCGCAGGGGGCTCCCAAGGTGCTTTGGCTGTCTTTTATTTTTTTTCGTGATTTTATGTTTTGTATAAAAATTCCATTATGATTTTATTCTTCTCTGTATTTCATTTTCAATGCAAATTTTCAGGGGCATAGTAGAACAAGAACTTTAGGTTGTGTGGACTTGCTAGAGCAGTTGCCTGCCTTGCAACAGCTACTATTTCGCCTTATTGGCTGCCAGGTGGTGATTCATACATAACCGTTATATTTTAATATTAGTAGAATTGAAGAATCTCAAGTAGTTATACATCTAATACCTGCTTCTTCACTTCATTCTGTTTATTTCTTTTTCCCGATTTATCATCTTCATTTATTGTAGCCTGAGGGAGCAGCATGCGGAAACTACCTTATTCAGTATGCACTAGCTCTGGTATGCATCCCTATTATCATTTTTAAAGCACTCTAATTATCTTGATAAGCATTAGAATATGCATCACCATGATCTAGAAATAGTTTTTTTGTTAAAAAAAATGAACTATCTTTACTAATTTTAATTGTATTCTCATTTATTAGTCTAAAAGTAGCTTAGGTGTTCTATTACTCAGTATCATTCTCTTTTCACTTGATTTTTAATGTTATTTTGTAGAGTGAGTTTAAAACCAGACCATGGCTTTCTAAGTTGTCTTCTGACATTTTGGTGATTTATGTGTCCTTCAGTTTTTTTAGGATCAAGAGTTTGTTTTAGGTAGGATCTGTCAGGATTTGAACTTTGATAATACAATTAACTAGGAGGATTTAATTGTATATTTGTATGGTTATTAGTATGGGTGCAATATTAATTTCAGAAGTCTTCAGCTGCATGTTTAAAGGAATGACAAATCTGAACAAGTGTTCAGTAGTGATCTCAGAATTTCTTTTTACATATTTTCTTATGGTGTTGGACTCCAAGTTTCGAAGTGATGACTCCAACAACAAATAAAGATGTGTAGCTTGTGATGATCCAAGCAAGCTATTTCTTTTCCTCATATCGTATTAACATTCTGTTTTATATTTTAAATTTATCTTCTGGAATTCTTAAGCTAAGCCCTTTGAAACTATTTTATTTTCTAGAATTTTAAAGTTTGTACCTTAAATTACTTCTAAAATAGCAAAGCTGTTAGTTGCAATCCCTTCACATTTCACTTTTAATTGAGGCTCAGTTCCTTTCAGAAAATTTCAGAAACCTGAACATTTGTTACATTTTTTGCAAGTTTTAGAAGCCTTACTCTAATCTTTTCCCATGCCTATTGCCATCTAAATTCTAACCTGGGTCCTTACGAGGGAAGTACATCTGACATTAATTAAGTTATTCAATCACCTTAAGGCTCAACCCTAGCCCCTATTTCCTTTTTATTTTCTTTTATAGAGGAACTTTTTTTTTCTAATATGTTAGATTTCTATTTTGATCTCTGTTTTCTTTCTCATTATCATGAGGATAGGTGTCACAGGATGCTGCTTCCATATCTTTTCTGGGGTTTATTTGGTAGGAAAGGAAAAGAGTAATTTTTCAAAGATCAAGAAAGAAGTGCCTTTTCTCCTTGATATAGGCTTAGAGAGTGTTTCGATCTTTCTTTTCTCTTAGCATTGTTCTGCCAAATAGTACAAGGATTTCCTTATTACTAATTTTGCCTAATGTTTGCCAACCATTGTCTCTATCAACTGAGGTTGGTCAAACTTTTATTTCTCCATTGCATGTGAATGTCTGGAAAATCATGTTCTTTTTTGTCCTTTTCTTTATACTCTTCTTCACTTTACGGCTTCTTAAAATAGCTACTCCCACATTATACTCTGTAAAAAGGAAAAGGATCGAAAGAAGTAATTAGGATTCACCAGGATGCACTTGCTATACAAAGTAATCACTTTCTTTCTCAGATATAAAAATGAAACTTATGGCATTTTCCAATTTTTATTATTTAGGTTTTGAAAGAGAGCTTCAAAATCTATTGTGCGATTAATGATGGGATCATCAATCTCGTAGATATGGTATTATCATTTTAACTTGTTACATATTTTTTTAATTGGTGATGGGATCTTCAATCTCTAGTTTTGTTTCTCCATTCAACCTCTTTTAATTTGATGCAGTTCTTTGAGATGTCAAAATATGATGCCATCAAAGCCCTAGATATCTATAAAAGAGCAGGACAGCAGGTATTAATTTTTCTTCTCAAAAATTCTATTGCATTTGTGGCAGAGAAATGCCATCACAACAGAAGTCTTTGTTGAAATTATCTTGTTGATATTTTACTTGGCAGAGAAATAATCTTTTGTTGAGCTTTGACTTATAATTCTTCACAGGCAGAAAATCTTTCTGATTTCTATGAGTTTTGCAAGTGTTTGGATCTTGCCAGGAATTTTCAGTTTCCAACTCTGAGACAGGTTTTACTTACTTCCCTTTTTTCATGTAGGGTTATATACATTTCTTAATTAACATGCTCCAACCCATTTATATGGGGTTTATATGAAGCTGAACTAGATTCTTTACAGTTAAGTATTCTATGACTGGTTCTAAACCTGATTTCAACCATTGAATTGGTGCCATGTTCTGATTAAGGCATCTTTAGACAAGAGAGGAGCTTGCAGTGAAATTTAGAAGGCCAGTTGGCAGGTCTGGAGACCTACTTGCCAATTGGTGGGTAGATTATTTTATTTATCCATCATTTTCCTGCTTATGGTGATTTCTTTTGCGGGTTGACCTTTTCTACAGCCACCTCCTTCATTTCTAGCAACAATGGAGGAATACATTAAAGAAGCACCTCGAGTTGGTTCTGGATCAAGCAAGGCACTTGTAAGTGTATTCAAGTTTGTAGTGTGTGAAACTTGCTTTTGATATGTGTACTAATAATACAGTTTGGAGCTGCTAGTAGTTTGATGACATTCTTTGATATATTTTTCCATGTTTTGCATTTAGAGTTTAAGAATGTTACTGGTGATTGAGATGTCAAAATATCTATGTTTCAACATAAATGAAAAAAAAAAAGAAGTTTTAAGTGAAAATCTTCTCATTCTTCCTTGCTTCTTGGTCATGGATTGATAAAGATAGCTTGATTGTGTGCTTTCTTTATATTAATTCTTTTGCCTTTTCAGATAGATAGATATTTCCCAATCAACAGCTTTTGAGTGATTTCCTTGATTAATATTTTAGATACTTATAGATTTTACAGTGAACCTAATTTTTGAGTAGTTGGTGTCAGTGAGTGTATTAATAGTTTTATTTGACATGTGTAGGGTGTGTGACTGAATCAAGAAATTGAGTATTTGATATATGGATGTGATCGCAACAATGAAATGCTTAGAGACCAGGTTTTTTATGGGATATTATATTCTATAAATTAATTTATACACCTATTAGTGATGACTGTGCTTCTTGTTTGTCTCTTTGGGAAAATAATATGGAGCTACAGCATAAAGAGAGCACCTTGACATAAGATTTCATTTTCATATTTTTTACTCTTGTTGCACTGGACTATTTAAAATTTCTCATTCTTAAGATGTTTGGTCACGGCTTCACGAAAGGCCTGGTTATCATCACTCATAACATTCTGATCAGGTTTATTAAGTTCTTTGTCATTCATATTGTCCTTTTTTTCTCGCCTTTGCTTATTTCCACTGAGAGAAGGCTTGGTTAAACTAAGGTGCACTCGATATGGTTAATTGTAGTAAGGAACCTTGAAGGTTGCAACTCTCATACATGCCCTTTTTTTTTTTGTCTTTCTTGACGTGCTTGCTGGAAGGATTGTCTCATTTCAATTCATAATTAGTCTCCTGCCTGTTATGTTTTGTACGCATTCACTATCAATAGGAAATAAAGTAAAAAGAATATACATAGATGTATTTCTTGCATAATGGCATTCTTCTGATTGAGGCTTTTCAGGAACATGTATAAATTAATTGTAACTTAGTCTTCACCAATTTTAAATAGGAATATCAAGAAACAAATTTACTAACTTACAATCAAGAAGAAGAAGCACCTCCTCCTTCAGAGAGCAAAAAAGCTCCTGTGGAAGAGGAGAAAGAGCCTCCTGCGGATGTCGAAGAACCACCAGAAACCATCCCTGAGCCTGAAGCTCAACCTGCAACTACTGGAGATTTATTGGTGGTTTTCTTATCTCCTTTTATATCTTCTTTTGCAGTGGGTCTATGATTCAAGATTTAAGTCCATCTCTCTTGTCATCATGCAGGGTTTGGATGAAATAAATCCTGTTGCAGCTGAGCTTGAGCAAAGCAATGCATTGGCTCTAGCCATCATTCAGCCTGGTAGTTCCATGTTATCCGCAATTTTTGCTGATTTTAAATCAAGCCTCCATTTTTGCAGTCATTGATATGCTAAATGTTAACTGTGTAAATGGAGATCTGTTTCCCTTTTGTTACACTTGAATATGAGAGATGCTTAAACAAAAGAAATTCTTATGCAAGCAGAAAAAATCTTTGAATTTAGATATTTGATCCTCTCTGCTTTGCACTGGTGGATGAGTAGATCTATTATTCTTTTCTGCTTAATTTAACCCTTTTTTTTGTTTATTTGCAGGGGATGATTCAAAGCCCACAGCAACTCGTGACTTGCTTGGAGGTGGAACTGATTCTTCAGGATGGGAGTTAGCACTGGTCACTACTCCAAGCAGCAACACCAGCTATGTGGTCGAAAGCAAACTGGTTTGTTATTATTGCGTTTTAGCATGCATGCTTTATTCCATCGATTGAAAGTTTGCCCAAACTTTTTTATGTAATGCTTTACCAAAATCATCATTTCCATAGGAAATAGAGATCATTTATTTAGTTTTATACTGGAGGTGCTAGTTTACCAAGATGGTAAAGTCTTCAGGGACATGAATCCCCAATTCTTATTCAATGATATTGTTTGGCCCGAACAGGCTGGCGGGTTTGACAAGCTCTTGCTTGATAGCCTGTATGAAGATTCATCCAGGAGACAACAAATTGGCGCAGCTGCCAATCCATTTGACTCCAGGGACCCGTTTGCCATGTCCAACAGCATCGCACCTCCGCCCAATGTCCAGATGGCTTTGATGGCGCAGCAGCAACAGCAGTATTATTATCAGCAGCAGCAGCAGTACTATCAGCAGCAACAGATGACAATGGTTCCGCACGCTTATCAACCCCAATATCCTTATCCCCAGATGGGCTCTGCAAATCCCTTTGGTGATCCATTTGGCGGCTTCCCTCAAGGTGCTCCACAACAAGGAAACTCAAATTTGATTTGAGAAGGTCATTCCTTTTTTTTCCTCCTCAAAAGCATTGTATTTTTTTACTATTTTCCATAATATTATTCAAAAGGGTCGCTGCATGGTACATTGAGAGGACCTTCTTGTATAGTCGAGTCTGTTGTTGAAGTTTCTCATGGCCAAGTATTCTTTCATTCTTTGTAATGGATATTTATTGTCTACCGATTCAGGACTCCATTTTGTTGTATTCATGATACTTTGGCAAACAATGGTGCACTTTGTTATATGTAGGCATAGGACAGTTTTAATATTAATTCTGTTTTAACATAGCAAGTCCATTCTGGATTTCACCCCATGAGAAATTTTTTTGTGCACCATGAGCGGTGTAAAAAATTTGATGTGGAGCATACCATCTTATCTGATTGGTTCATGTTGCTACTGTTTTCCAACATCATTTAATGCCTGCAATTTTATTTTTTTATTAAAAATTTTAAATGATGAAAATATTCATGTTCTTTAAAAAAAAATTATGACATCTTATGTCCATATTATTACTTCCAGTACGATATTATCACATTCTACATGCAGAAAGTCATAATTTGATGTAGGATGTCATAATATGCTGCAGGATGTCATAATTTTTTTTCAAAGAATAGTGATATTTTCGTAATTCAAAATTTTAAATGAAAAAGCAGAACTACAGACATTGTGCGTTAGAAAGTAGGTGGATAAAAATACTCCTATATTATGATATTCTGGGTCATATTATGATATCCTATATGTAGAAAGTTATAATTTGATGCAAGATGATATAATATGCCACGGGATATCATAATTTTTTCAAAACAGTAGGGGTATTTTTGTCATTCAAAATTTCAAATGAAAGAACGGAACTACATGTATTAAATATATATTGGAAAGTGATGATTACGTGAACCAATGGAGCAAGATGGTATACTCCATGTCGGACTTTCTACATCACCTGCGGTGCATAAGAAATTTCTCTTTCACCCCATATTCATCCGCTTCTTCATCTAGCCCGGCAAGAGGCTCTTACTAAATTCATCCCAAAAGTGTGCAACAATTAGTTTTGAGTATTTATTATTTGAGGATCATCTTTTATGTGTGATAAAAGATATGTTTCAACAACCTTGCCCATGGGAGGCACTGCTTTGGAGCTTTAAGCGCCATGGCGAGGTACCCATGTTACCATCGGAGCTAGCTGTTGCTTAGTTTACGACGGGAATCGGAATGGATTGGAATAGAAATCGAAGTGAACAAATTTTTCAAAACATTTAGTTCGCGATCAGAATCGAAATTAAAATCGGAATAAAAATTTGAATCATAAAGAAGAGTAGGGATTGAGTTTTAGATAGATTGAGTCATTCTCATTTCATTCTGAAATTAGAATGAGACTTCTTCAATCAAGCGGTTGAAATGGGACTCATCCATTTTGATTTTCATTCTAGATCTTGATTCTATTCTCCCCAACCAAACAACCCCAGTATTGTTGGCAAGGAGAGCCAACTGACACATGTTTTTGCGAGTCCATGAACTACATGCACCTTGTTGCATGTGAAGTATCTAATGAGTGCATACATGTCCACCTTTGGATGGCCATTGATATGATGTCACAAAGAGAGCCGCCATGCAAGCCATTCATATCAGATTTGTGCATTTCTTTCGGGCATCTTTACAAAAGCAAACTAAATTAATTAGTGCAGCTAGACGATCATGAATCATCATACTAAAAATTATTCTCTTTTCTAGATCAGGCACTACATTTAAAATTCAGCCACAAGTCTCACACAAAGATAAGGGGAAAAGAAAAAGACCCGTGTGATATTTGTGTCATAAGAGCATTTTTCAATAATGCGTTGACTCCTACTTAATGATATGAGCCAAATAGTTAGAGAAAAATTAGGGTTTCGTCTGGCCCTTCTATAGAGGGGTTGTCAGCATCGGCAAGGTCGTCTATGGATCTTGACTTGGTTGCCTCTTAGGAGGTTCCCTCCAATCGGCCGTCTGATGCTCAAAATTCTTGGCTATTTTGGCCCACCTTTTCACGACTTTTCAACTACTTTTAGTGTCGGCTTTGCTTGATTTTTTAGCCAATGCCCAGGTAGAGAGGGAGGTAAAAGCTATAACTGCTTATATGACCTCTTTTATTTGGGATGCTCGTAATAAGCATCTCTTTCAAAATGTTCACACTACTCCGGATAATTTGTTGTGATTATGCTTCTCCTTTTATCAATATCAGTTCTCTTATGACTCCATTTCTGCTGGCACCCAATCAAACAACTAGGGCAACCCTTTGCTGGTTACTTAGCAGTCCTTGGCTCCTAATCTTATTTCCTGAGTACTCCCTCCATTTGGGGTGTTGGGAGTCAACTTTGATGGAATTGTTCAAAAGAATGAAACAGCTCCAGGTTTCATCATTCAAAGATATGAACGTGCTCTTCTATGCACAAGCGACAAACTTCTATCTCATTGCTCAATACCACATGCAAAGCTCGTTGCTGCTTGGCTTGGTTTGCATGCTCTTACTTCATGTTTTCACTCCGAAGGTGTTTGATTATAGGGTGATTCCTTTCCTCCGTTGTTGTCTCCTGGCTAACTCATGATGCAAATAATAAGCTGCCCAACTCTCTCTAGTTTTAAGACATCAATATGTGGATTCGGTCTCTTCTCAATCGTTAAAATTTCTTGTATCTATCGAGAGGCTAACCAAGCAGTCGATTGGCTTGCAAATCATGCATGCATTGATAGAAGATTTTTTTTTTAATTTTTTTAAAAAAAAGCTACTACCGGCCATAATATTTTTTTGAATAAAAATTTATATTTATATCACTTTGTTGTGAAAAATAAAATATACATAATTTTATTATTTTAATTTATATGATAATAATTATAATAAAATATAAAAGTATAAATTAAATATATAAATTAACTAATGACTTTCAATATTTTATCTAAATAAAAAATTATTCTATAATAGAACGACTATAAATCATCCTACGATAGAATGACTTATAGAGTCACTCTATTTTAGGGTGACTTACTAGTTGCTGCTTCCACCTTCCACATAGCATGAATTTTTTTCTTATTTTTAAGTTTTTTTTTTTATTTTTTTAATATTTTTTCTTTTCCTTCGATGCTCTTTTGGCTAGGCAATTTTAAAAATAAAATTTTATTATTTTTTAAAAATCTTCCTTCTTTTTTGCTTCCATGTATTTTTCATAATTATCATTTAAAATTAATATTTATAATTATTTTTTAATTTTTTTAAAAATAATAATTTATCATTATTTTAAAAATCTATTTTTTATTACATGTATTTTATTATGCTTCCTTCCACATATTTTATTATTTTAGTTATTTTTATTTTTTATTTTTTCCTATTTTTCTTATTTTTAAGTATTTTTCAATATTTTTTAAATAAATATTTTATTATTATTTTAAAAATCTATTTTTTCCTTTCCTTCTCTTTTATTTCAAAATAGGTTTTTAAAATAATAATAAATTATCAATTTTAAAAAATAATTTTTAAAATATTTTGTTAAAAATATTAATTGTAAAATCTATTTTTTATTACAAAAAACATTCTATTTTAAAAATTTTTAAAAAATTATTATTATTTTATTATTATTTTATTATTTTTATTATTTTTTTCATGTATCTTTTATTATTTTTATTATTATTATATTTATTTATTTATTTTTTCTTCTTCTTCCCCAGTATGCCACGCCTCGATGAACCTACACCCCACGCCCTCCGTGGTCGCCTCCATCGCCGCCCTCACTTACCCCACCACGAACCCACACCCCACCCCCCATGGCCCCCCATATTGTCCTTTGGCCACCCACACCGCTCGCGCTGCCCCGTGGTCACCCGCATAGCCCCTTGGTTGCGCGAGCCACCCCCTAACCACTCGCACCGCCCCCTTAATCTTTGCTCTGTACCTTCGACATCGCATTCCAACCCCTTAGCTGCCTGCATCACCCCTTGCATACGGCTTTCCCACTCTCTCCAGTGTGGCCCTTTGGTGTGCATCCAGTGCAAAGAAGGGAAGAGCATGCAAATTCAGCAAAATCGTCGAACTAAGTGGCGATTTCATTGAAATCACAAGTTTAAGTGGTGATTTCTATCTCATCTGGCCGGTTAGGCTTGAGGTGGGCTTAGATGGCCGTAATTTCATGTGTGGACGATAAAATTAAAAATAAATTTTGGATAGCTGTATTTTTAAAAATAAAAAATAAATAATAATAATAATAATCTGCATTCTCCTCTTATTTCCATTCTCTACTTTCGCCACTATATTTCATTAATATATCTTAGGTGATGCTGTTTCATGTAACGAATACTTTTGTATGGTCCTTGAGCCTCTTTTATCTGTTGCTGCTTTGTTATATATTAGCCGTTCAAGGATTTTGTTAGTATCGCAGCTAAAGGTATTAATCAATGAAATACTTTTTTACCAAAAAAGGCATTTTCCAATTGTACTGGTGCATGAATCAGCAACATGGTCATGCATGACGCAATAGCAGGTCCTCCTTTCCCGCATACATTTTCTATACGGGACCATCTGCGTTGGAAAACGCTGGGCGCCGGATACCGTTACCAGCCCACGACCCCCTGGAATTCGTTAGAAGAGCCGCGCATTATTTGACCCGAGCCCTGCCATCTTACACGCTTCCCTCTCCAAACCAACCACAAACTCGACACCCCGACATCGCCCATTCCCTGTAAATAATTAGATACCGCTTTTCTCTTTCATCTCTCTCGTTTCTTCTCGATCTCCCTTCTGTTCTCTCTCTCTCTCTCTCCGCGATGGCTCGCGTCCTTTCTCAAACCCTTATTAGGCAGTCCCAAACCCTAATCCACGATCCAACCAGAGCGTGCCTCCTCCAGCAGCCGCCCGCCCGCCTCGAGGGCCGCCGTGGCCGGGCGAGCCGGCCGGAGAAAGCGCTGCTCGTGGAGGTGGACCTGGAGACAGAGGCGACCGGCCCGGATGTGGAGGTCCTCGGGATGCGCCGCCTCGAGGACGCCATCCACGGGATTATTGTCCGCCGATCCGCCCCCGACTGGCTCCCCTTCATGCCGGGCGCCTCCTACTGGGTCCCGCCGCGGAAGCGGCCCTACGGCGTGGTGGAACTCATTGGCAAGCTCAAGAACCCGATGACGGAGGAGGAGATCCTCTCGCTCACCAGCGTCCGTGGCTGGCCCTCGTCCGCCTATTTCGTGGAAGGTAAGGGTGCGGGATGTCAGATCCCTTTCTTTGATGGTTTGGTTGATTGGCTGATGTCTTCATCGATGATTTGATTATAAAAAATTAATTTTTAGCTAATTATCTCTTAATCTATTCTGTATAAGAATTTATTTCATGTTTTCTGGTGAAATTGGCAACCTTTTCTTGAGTGACGTGGGACGTTATCCAGCGATTCTATTTGGGAGTTTCCGCTGGCTCATTTGGACTACTAATGGACGATAATAATGACCTTTCTTTCGTCATCATATTGATCTATAGATTTGAGGAAAAACGTGGTATTTCAATCTGGTCTCTTGTAAATCATATTGTTTGATGCTACAGTTTTGTTTACACTTTAAAACGTGGGACGTTATAAAGGTCTAGATTTTCTTCATCCCCCAAAAATTGCATAATGGAGTATTAGTTGAATGAAATATATCGGGCCTTCCTACCAATTAGAAAGCATAGACTCTTAAAGTCGGAGGGTCCTCTTTTTCTGGGCAGAAATCTACTTATTGGAATCTCTTTGTTAGATTTGCTTTCTCTAATATCGTTTGGGAGCAGACGAGGTCACCTTATGGTGGAATATTGTGCTGATGCATGCATGTTGAGTATTACCCTGTTTATCTTGGATGTGTGTCATGATAAACATGGCTCGTTGAACAACACTGTTCGGTTGCTGTTATCAATTTAGCATATATTTATATGTATAAATATGTATAGAATATGGCCTACTATCTAACTATAAGGTGGTTGTTCTTTTTTTTTTTTTGGTATAATGTTATTGCTGTTTCTCCAATGATGTAGCTCGGGATTTGTGTATAAATTTCCAATGTTCCCCAAGATTACTGGTAAACTGTAGAAGGGATTGGTTCATACCTCTTAGGCATTAGTCTTGTGGCAATAATGCTAGGTGATCCATATTTCACCAGCTCAATGAGTATTACCAGTAACTCATCTGAGGATATATCTGTTTCAATCTCATCTTTGAAACTTGCACAGGTTATGAATCTTAAATTGTCTTTCACAAATGTTGCCATGGGTAGAGTGATCTTGTCTATTAAGATCACTTGTTTCTCTCAAGTGGAAATAGGACCATCGAAGCTATGAAGTTCAACTATTCTGTCTTATTCCACAAAGCTGTATAACCAGAGCTATTTTTTTTCCTTTTGTCTCTCATCCCGAAATTATTGAGAATATGTTTTTGTTAAATGTCTCCCAAGTTCCAACATTGGAATACCGATATGAAGAGTAGATACTATTTTAATTGGTTCCCTACCTGTAACCTGTGACACATGTTGTGATAAATTCTTTTTTTCAATTTGCTCTCCTACTTATCTGGATGTGACAAGCACCACAAAATTAACCTGGTAAATTGAAATTTGGAATTTATGGATTTTCAATACCTCAATTATCCTTGTTTCTATACCCACAAGTTATCCTGGTATGAACTGGCCTCATGTACTATGCTAGGAGAATGGTTGGAAACTGTAGGATTGCTCTTGTTGTCAAATAGGCATATCTAATTCTTTGTGATGTTTCATTTATCATTCTTATTCCATTGTCCATGGTTATTATGATTTTGTTCTTCATGAAGTTAAAGTTGATTGTCATGGAGCCTATCATCAGTATAAATTTAAGCATTCTGGGATCTAATTGAAGTGTTCCAATAATATATATATATATATATATATATAATTTTTTTTTAGTGGAAAAAGGTTCCAATAATATGTGAAGAAAAACTGAAATGCTTTATTGGTAAAAATTGTAATTACATGATTTTTTTGGTTGTAGTTAGAAGTGAAACAAGTAACTAAAACTAGTGGACATGTTCCATGTAAAGGAAGTGTTTGATGCAACATAGGCCATGCATAAGACATACTTGAGGGAAGTAATACATGACCTATAATGTGAAGCACCATTTTTGACCTGGCATTTGGGACAGGGGGAGGAGTGTTATTTATTTATTTATTTCTTTCGGGTGTGGGGGTGGTTATTTATTTATAATTTTTGGGAGTGCGGAAGGTGGATGCTGGGATGAGGTGAGAGTTTCTCAAAACAAGATGAATCATGATTGGAATATACAAATTTTTTGTTAGAAACTGAGATTGTCATTCTAATAATTTAAATTGTCAGAAAGATGATTCATTTGTTGTTTTGTAGCCATGCACAAAGCATGTTCCTTTCTTGTTTCTTGTGTGCTATGGAAAAATCTATTGTTACAAGGAATCACTTTTGATTGTTGCATTGCTAAACATTAAAGAACAAACAAAGAGGCGAGATGTTTATCCCATCCTTTTACTGGTAGTTACTTTTTTTGTTGTAGGCACTTTGACTCATTACTTCATGAATTACAGGTGTATCTCCACATCCAGTGAAGAAGAGCCTGGAGAAAGCTTCTGCACAGTCTGATGATGAAGAAAGCTGACTGGTATCTGACTGAGAAGCAGGGTGAGTAATCTTTGTTGGCATCCAATAGGATTAGTCATCATCTTATTTTTATAGTTCCATGGATTTGATGGGAGGATAACTTCCCTGCACTGGATTTATGGCAGTACAATGATGATATATTAGCACTGTGAACATAAATGACTGTGAGTTGGGGATTCATCCATCGTCTACCATGCCATCCCATCTTGTCCTGTACGGAGCTTACTGTATCGTACCAGTCTCATACCAGTATGCTGTCTTGTACCATATTGACATTCGATATGCTGTCTCGTATTATACCGAATCATATACCGACATTGTAATAGGATGGACTAATATAAGGTCCGGTACTAAGACAGCGAATCTTGGATTCATCACTTAGTTGTTTCATTGTGTATTATTGTTAATCTTTTTAGTTTGTAGACAATACAAACAGAGATAAAACTTTGTTCTTCTGTGCAAGTTGAAATTGAGGCATTGCATAACAAGGTTTTAAATCTCGTGGGATGGGGTTATGCTAGTTTTCTCATAGAATGGGATGCATTGTCATTCTAATACTTAGGACAAAAAATATTTCAAGATGTACCAATCAGGATGTTAGGATGGTGGCAGGACAGTCCTATCCTGACATTTTGGATGCTACCCTATCTTGGTGTCCTGTTGGACATCCTGCCTGGACTTGAATCATTGTATCAGAATTCAATATCTGGCATTAGCTCTGTTAGTTCCAGTTGGTAACCATGATGTTGAACCACCTCTCTCTAATGTGCAGGCTCTGCAGCAATGTAGATTTTGGATAATGCTAAGCCCTCCAGAAGCTCAGTGCAAGTTGTACATACAGGGAGGAAGGGAAGCCGACAGTGGATGGGATGCCCATGAAGATCACCCTCCTTTACTTATGCCTGATAAAGATCAATAATGTAATTTAACTGTTCGTGTTCTCTGAATTTAATGCACAAAATATCTGTTTTTCTTTATTTGTCTTGCATGAGATGGCTGAGGTTGGCATGGGATAGGCAGGCAGGTGTTGGATTCACTTTGTGATGTGCAAAGCGTGCTTTGCTATTGTAGTGTAATGTTGGGAGGTAGGGAGCAACCATGGTTAGAATTAGGAGGCATATGACCTATTGTAGTGTGGTATGCCCAAGAAGATCACCCTCCTTTACTCGTGCCTGATAAAGATCAATAATGTAATTTAACTGTTCGTGTTCTCTGAATTTAATGCACAAAATATCTGATTTTTCTTTATTTGTCTTGCATGAGATGGCTGAGGTTGGCATGGGAGAGGCAAGCAGGTGTTGGATTCACCATGCGATGTGCAAAGTATGCTTTGCTATTGTAGTGTAATGTTGGGAGGTAGGGAGAAACCATGGTTAGAATTAGGAGGCATATGACTTATTGTAGTGTGGTATGCCCAAGAAGATCACCCTCCTTTACTTATGCCTGATAAAGATCAATAATGTAATTTAACTGTGTTCGTGTTCTCTGAATTTAATGTGCATATTCTTTATTTGTCTTGCATGAGATGGCTGAGGTTGGCATGGGAGAGGCAGGCAGGTGTTGGATTTACTCTATGATGTGCAAAGTATGCTTTGCTATTGTAGTGAAATGTTGGAAGTTAGGTAGCAACCATGGTTAGAATTAGGAGGCATATGGCCAATGTTGTTAGTTCTTTTTATCGGTGAAAAAGTTGATCTGGTCCTTAATTTAATGAAAGTGAAATTTTGTTTTCAGAGGAACATGGAGATGGCTTCTGTGTCTGTGGGATAAAGTGGGTTGGTGGAGAGGAGCGTGTTGGAACGGTCAAAATTTCAGATGGCATGAATGATACGTGAACGGAACTAGTAAAAATATGTCTGCGGTATTAGTTGAAGATCCTTGCCCCATCGGATCAAAATTGTACACCATTTTGATGCAGTCGTGGGGACTCCGTTTTGGAAGATTTTGTGGTTTGACTGAGACCTTTTTTCCCCGTATTTTGCGTGAGTAATTACATTTTCATGCTGACCACGCAAGAATATGCTGTGAAAACGTTTCCTTTTTCTTCAATTTTTCCCGGTTTTTAACTCCTATGTGGTCTGGCTGGCATGTCATAACCTTGTCTCTGTATTGCTTGTCCTACATCCTGGCTGCCTTTAGGTTTTAGTTTAAAGTTAAATGCCACGTTGTGCCTGTTGAGCCGCCCGAAAAGATCTTCCTATTTGGCCTATTCTATGACTCTGCCAAATGAAACGTTGTACCTATCATCATGTCGCATGCTGAAGCGCTGCATGGATGGTGCTAGGGCAAAATATATCAGATAAGATTAGCCCCTCAAAACGACATCGGAGATGTACATGGTACTGAGAACGAGGACCCAAGAACCCTGGGTGTACGGCCGTCACACGTTACTAGAATAACTAACGAACGGAAGTCCGGAACCTACAACATTGCGCTGGTCCCTTTCCCCAGAAAGGACCTCAGCCAGAGACCACCTCCCCGGCCACGGTTGCAGTGGTCAATCCTTCTCCATGGCCTCCTTGACAAGGTCCATCTCCTCATTCTCGATGTGAATTTGGGATGGTGCCGTCTGGCATTTTTTATCACAAGAAGAAGAATGTAGAAGCCATCGATCGACTAGCTTTTGCTGGATTGGCTTTCATATGACTGGCATCTGGCCCGTGCTATGCAGTTCTCAGGGCTCCTTGAAAAATGCTGTTTCATATTCACATGCAGCACTAATCAAACAAAGGTGGAACCTTATCATTGATAAAAAAAATAGGCTTGGAAGAAATGTGCAAGTTTAGTACCATGTGGAACCTTATCATTGATATCCCAAGCTTGATGCATCCTGCAACATCTGGTCATTCTCCATATCGAAAGTAAGAAAACAGATAATCCCGAGCTTAATCCAATAATTTAACTTTCTATTACTTGTATCTGTGAGAATCCTTTTGACTTGGTCCACGTGAAGTGCACGTAGAACTAGCATATTGTTTATATGCACGAATTTAAGAACAAATCATTATGCAATGCATTATGTAGTTGATGGTCCTTGTTGCTTTAGATAATGCGCCTGATCTGAAGTTGCTTTTACATGTCCAATCGACGTCCAGTAAAATTCTAATCACAGGTGACTACTCCAACCCCAAGCTAATCCTCAGGGTAGATAACATTTTTCTGATATAATGGCTTTACATGGAGAAATTGGTGGATTTTTATAGCTCTCCGAAGCGTATCAATTGTTACTTCTCCATCTTGCCGATTTTGTTTTCCTATTTGGAGGGCCGGATGCATCAATCGGGAGCCGAGAAGCCTTTGTTATGAAAAAAACAATTACTCTGCTATTTCAATATTTCAATAGAATATAATGTTAGTTTGCTTATTAGTATCGGCATCAGAATTTTTTTTTTTTTTCCATATAAAATCCGAAAAGGCGATTTTTATTTGTCGATAGAAACCAATTATAACCGTCCGATCACAGCATCACATTCCCACTTCCTCCCACAAATAAAGAAGGGAATGAATACCGACATACGTGTTTTTCTCTGTCAGTTGGGCTCGCGGCGGCGGCGGCGGCGGCGAGGAGCGATCTTGGATACCGATAAGGGAAGAAAAAGAGATGTCGGCGTACGACGAGGTGGAGATCGAGGACATGGAGTGGAACGAGGAGCTGCAGGCGTTCACGTACCCGTGTCCCTGCGGCGACCTGTTCCAGATCACGAGGGAGGACCTCCGCTTCGGCGAGGAGATAGCCCGCTGCCCTAGCTGCTCCCTCTTCATCACCGTCATCTACAACCCCGAGGATTTCGCCGATCCCAAGAAGAGCCAACCGGAGCCCTCCAAGCCTCAGCCTGTGGTCGTCGCTTGAGATGAATCGGTTCGAGTCGGATCCCAGGTTAGGGTTTCTTGGACTTTTGATGTTTTCCTGGGATTATTAGCAGATTTGTCGGTGCTTCTCCTGGTTGTATTCTTTCTTGCCAGGAATTAAGAGTCATTAATTGGTGTTCTTTATCCTCCAAACACAAAATTGCTTGACAATTTGATTTTATTGGAACGTATAATGTTAGATTGGATTAGAATTTAGTTTGAACTTGAATATATACCATCTTTGTCGGCATAAGTATGGAGATCGTAATAGGGTTTATTGGCTTCTCGAGAACAATGGTATGGAGGCCTTCTACCTGCCAAAATTACATGACAATAATCTCTTCTTGTAACACTTACATGTTTTTAACTAAAAAAGAATTATAATTTGGTCTCCAGTTTTCTATGTTTCAGATGGCAGGGTTCTTATGTTTGATAAGAACTAAGATATACAGTGACAATTGCTTTCCAAGTGTTGGATTACGTGGTCGTTCATAACTTCAAACTTTATAGAAGTTATTCAAGTTTTCACTCAATATGACTTAACCTTTAAGGCACTTGTTAACTATGACTAGGAGTTTGGGTTAAGGTAAAAGGAACAACATAATCAATTGTGAACCAGGCATTTGGATCATGACCCCATGCAGCCCAGTGCAGCCATTCCTTAACCAAAGAGAACCATTTTCCATCTATATGGGTCATGGTTCCAGCTATATTTCACCAAGACCTAACATATTTTATGGTTGACATGTAGTCATTTTTCTTGCTAAGGTAGCTTTGTAAAACAGAAGTGTTTTCCATTGGATGTGAGAGCCAGTAGGGGGTCTGCTTATCTCTGCAGTAAAAATATTTAACTGCCCTCACCGAGGAGAAAAGATATTAGTGAATGCTGTGGTCTATTTTTGTTCCAAGCCACATAGTTAGCTCGCTACTTTATATCTACGCAACTATTTGCAAAAATGTCATGTTGGAAGTTTATGTAATGTTGTTTGTTATGCTATGACTTCTGTTCTGAAGGTTTATCCCATTCCTTGCTCATTCCTAACCTAGCTATTCTCACATTGGATTTACCTCTTTCTCAGAAACAATGCAGGCTTCTTTTATTAAACTTTGATAACAAGAAAATATTTTGAATATCTTATATCTTGATAGAGTGGACATTGATTGGTAGTTTCAGTTGTTGGTAAAAATTATTCGATCTTAGGTTTCCTGGTGAGGCCTTTTTTTTTTTTTTCTTGATGAATAATATTGAAGCATGACTGAAATCCTGCTGGTCATGATCTACCAATTGATAATTATTAAAAAAATATATTTATTGGAACTCGTAGAGTAGCGTGTATTCTATTGCCTGATCATTGAGACTACTTGCTAATATACACTTCTAGAGCACCATTGAGTAGTGCAAGGTTTTTGAATGGTTAACCCTATTATAAACTTTTAGAAGTTGATGTTATAATTAGATGTGCAGAATAAACCTTTTCCCCATGAAACTGAAATTTTTTTTCTTTGCATCATATGTGTGGCATGAATCATATATTACTATGTTTTTTCATTTTTATTTTTATTTTTTTAGTGATATGCATTGGCTGTTCTTTAAAGGAATGGGCTTTTAGATGAACAGTCTTTCCATTTGTGAAGAATTTGGATTTTGAACACGATCAATTTTTGACATGTAGACTGAATCTTTTGAAGATGAGACAAAATTGAAATCAATCTTGTGAATGTAGTAGGAAATACACAATTCCCATTACATGACTAGGTTAGCCCACCAAATTTATAACATAAGTTTTTATGACCAAATGCTCTTTCACCGACTTTGAAGCAGTAGTCCTACCTTTGTTATTTTTCTTTCTTCATGCAACTTATTGCGATTTTGTCAGTGAAAGCTTGGGGGCAAGGTTTCTTGAGCTGGTACCACCGGCCGTATCGGCCGGCCGACGGTACGGTTTCATACCATACTTGTGATAGCCCAACCAAATCAAGCCCACAAAAGCCCAAAACAGAAAAAAACAGAGCAACCGGGAAGAAGACTCCCGGTAGGAGTCTTCTTCTCCGGCGAAGCCCATGGAAAATAGGACTCCTAGGACCCCTCGGAGTCCTAGGGTGCTCTATAAGAAGACCCCTTCCCCTTGAGACCGATCATCGGCCTCTTCTCCCTCTCCTTCCCTCTGATTTTCCCGAAATAAAGCCGCGGTCACCCTTTGATTTCTCGCCGTGATTGCCGCCGACGAGGTCTCCGGAGGCTGAGGTAAGTTTTCCTCTTCCTCCCCTCTTTCTTCTCCTTCCTCCCCGTGCAGTTGTGCGCGGCTGCCGGCGACGAAAGTCGCCGATTTCCGGTCGGAAAAGACATCCTGTTTTTGAGCTATTCTCCTTGAATTTTCCGGCGCCGGCGATCGGAATTGATCGCCGGCCACCCTCCTCCATGACCGGGGGAGTGGACCCCGTCGGCCGCCGGCCTCCGCCGCGGCGGCCGTGGCCTGAACGGCCCGGCAAAACATGGGCCACGTCGGTCCTCTGTTCCGGCGTGGGAAGAACCAGGAAAAAAAAAAAAAGAAAAGAAGAAAAAGAAGAAGAAGAAGAAGAAAAAAGAAAAGAAAAAGAAAAAGAAAAGAAGAAAAAGAAAAAAAAAAAGAAAAGGAAAAAAAAAGGAAAAGAAAACAAAAGAAAATAATAATAATAATAATAATAATAAAATATATATATATATATTTATATATATATATATGAACAAATAAGTAAGTAAGCAAATAAATAAATAAATAAATAAAAAAAATTGAAATTGATGAGAGAGAGTTTCTCTCTCTTCTCTCTCTTCTTTCAGTCTGAACCCTGACTTTCTCTCTCTGGAATTGAACTTTCTCTCTCTATTTTCTCTCTCTAGAATTTTCTCTCTCTAAGATATTTCTCTCTCTTGATGGATTCCTCTCTCTCTAAAGTTATTCCTCTAGGATTAGCGTAGTGGGAGGTCTCATCTGATGATTCTGATCGAGTTTAGAGACGAGTCTGATTTTAAGCGAGATTTTAATTTTGGGATTTGTTAGATTTAATTTTGAATTAAATTAATGTAAAAATATAATTTTGGATAATAGGCACGGAAGAATCTCCTAGAAGTTAGTCGTTTTGTTCATTCAGTGCTTCGTGGAAGGTAAGTAATGAATCATCTTCTCGAGATATTCTAGATTTATTCTGAAAATAAATAATTATTCTCTGAAATTATGCATGATTTATGGAATTATGTTTTGAAAGAAAAGTGCTTTTGAAATGTTAGGGTATATCGATTTATGCACATGTTTAGTGAAAGATTATGATATATATTGTGGTACTAAGTGTTTTGATATAGATCGGATTTATGCTCTCAGCCTAACTATGTTTCAGTGGGCCCCGCCAATGGGGATTATACGTTGGTATTTGTGGACCCTGCCAGTGGGGGTTGTGCGCTGGTGTTTTGTGGACCCTGCCAGTGGGGGTTGTGCGCTGGTATTTCTGGACCCTACCAGTGGGGGTTGTGCGCTGGTATTCTGTGGACCCCGCCAATGGGGGTTAAACGTTGGTCATAGTCGAGGCTGTTGAGTTACGAGTGTTTTGAATCGAATCGGATTTATGATTATATTATATGTGAATATTTGAAATTATTTGATTTGCATTAAATCAGCATGAAATATATTTTTATGTTATTTGCAGCATTGTTCTTGAAAATTAAATAATATCTGAATATCTGGTAGAGATACTTGTTACTTACTGGGCTGTCTAGCTCATTACCTTTCTTTCTATTTTTTTCAGATTCAGATAATTAATTTCGAGCGTGGGAAGAAATATTGGGACAGAGCTTTTAGAGGCGAGATTTAGCATTGTTAACTTCATTGAACTTAGATCTATAGATTTATTTTTTAGCAAAAATTTTATTGGATGTAAGACATTTGATTTAATTACTTGAATTACAGTTGAATAATAATTATTTGAATTTATTCCGCTGCGATGCATTGATATCGTGATGAGATGCCTTGCATGCTTATGGAGAGAGTTCTTCATGAGTATGCGGCGGTTGCTGCGACCCTCGATCCACAAATCTCGGGTCGGGGGCGTGACAATACTGAATCAAGGTGAACCGATGAAGGCAAGCGGATCCGAACTGGAAGAAGAAAAAGAGAGAAATAGAGAGGGAGAAGGAGGAAAAAAGAAAAAGAGGGAGGGGAAGGAGCCAGTCGGAGGGCGCAGTCCACGCGCTCGGCGCCGCGAGCGCGAAACAGGGGTGACGCCCCTGTTTCGTGAGTTTTTTTTTAAAAAACCTAGTTTTAAGTAAAGCTAGCAAATAGGTTGCCGGCTTCATGATTTTTGATTTTTTTTTAAAAAAAATCCCTGAAGTTGGCAACTGGGTTGCCGACTTCATCAGTTTAAAACAAAAAAAAAAAGCGAAAACAGATGACAGCCTGTTTCAAAAAAGAAGGAGGCGGAGCCGCGGAGGGCCTCCGCCTGCTCGATCGCCCTCAGGCCATCGGCGTCGGCTCATCGGCCATCGGGGACCTCGCGACGGAGGCGCCATCCATCTGGTAGGCCCCCCCTTCGAGCGCTCTTTCTTTCTCTTTTTCGCTCTCTTGAAAATCCTATCGGGCGATACGGGGCTCGAAAATTCTCTGGCGGCCGCAGCCGGCCACCGCCGGCCTCCGGCGGCTCCCACCTCCCTCCCTCTTTTTCTTTCTCTCTTTTTCTTTCTCACTTTTTCTCTTTTTTCTTTTCGTACCGTCGGTGTACCGAATTTACCGACGGAATCGTACTGGTTTCCCACCAGTCCAGTACGATACGGGGTGTACCGGCGGTTTGGCACGGTATGGCCATATGGGAAACCCTGCTTGGGGGTAGAGGAAATATAATGAAAGATAAAAGCCATTTATGCTTGAAAGGAGGTTATTGATGCTCTTCGTGCACATTGGTAATTGGAATTTTTTGATATCATATTTCTACATCATAAATTCTTCAGCTGACTGTTGCTGATAAAGCAATGTATTGAAGCTTAAATGCTATTTTGATGTTCCGTTCTTGTCCTTTGTTATTTTGTTGTTGTAATGTTCCATTCTCTTGAAGATACCAATTAAATAAAGTTTAGGATGTAATTGACAAATCTGTACCTTGCAGGAAGGAAAAAATGTGATGGGGCACTGCAAACATAGTGACAATTGGATGGATTTTGGACCACGAGGATGAGATCAAGTTTTTTTTCTTTTTGTCCTTTTTGAAATTTTAAAGGGGATCTAATGCCTTTTATACTACAACCTATATTTTCATTTCAAACATATTATTGAAGGAGACTCAGTATGTAGATATACCTCTATGAAGTTTTGGAAATATTTGTAAGAGTTAATAATACCCTTTTTTGTTGAGTTGATGATACTGTTGCTTTCCGTGTTTCTTTTTCTCGTCCATGCTCTTCTGATCCATACAGAGAATGGATTGTGAGCCATTTTCATGTTTCCAGCCGGTCAAATGTGAAATTGTGGGTTGTCTCGTGTTTTCATGTTTATTTGCACTGCATTGCTTTGAGCGAAAATATGATTTGATCGACATGCAAGCATGTAAATTGCTTCGGGGTGCATTTGTTGTTTTGTTTTGTTTTTTTTTATTCCAAGAAAAAAAAAGGGATCAAAGTTGGACTTGTCTATGAGAAAGAAGTGCAGGCAGACAGTTGGCTACGAGACAACCGGTCCTAAATGGTGTTTGTTCAAGCCACGTTTATTTAATCTTGTGTTCCATATATCAGAACCTCTGATTGCAAGGCAGAAGGGTGTGAGAAGTGGGACAAGCGCTAGTTTGCATTCATTGTAGACAAGTATGCGTGATTATTCAGAAGATGATACTTAGCTGTCAGATTATCCAGAGAAAATCCTTCGTATCTTGTTTTATTTATTTGTCTCAGTCTTATAGCTTGTTTACTACATGGTCTAGTCCTAGACTGTTTGTTTGGACTTCAAGATCTCTCGGTTCTTTGTCAATCGACAACTTCGACAATTTGTTAACTGCCATTCGATGTTTTGACAATTCAAGTAAAATCCCAGGTTCTCTGTAATGTTAGACTTTTGATCACTTAATGTGCAAGCCACCAATATTTTGGCACAAAGAACCTCGCCCACTTGACTCTAACAGACATGTCTTTAATTACGATCTAAAAGGGAGGATCTTTTTTCTATTTTGGTCAAATATACTAAATCGCAGATTTGAGCGCTCAATGGTATCACATAAAGTTGTCTCTTGCTACTCGACAAATAATAAATATAATTTGATAATTGTTCATATGCTGGCGAATAAAGGATTAGTATCTATCAACCAGTATATCTCAAGTATTTTTTGAATATATTTTTGGGCTATCGTTTCCATGGCTTTATTAACTGCTAAAGATTATAGTCAGTCCTTCAAGTACAACTGCTCTAATTTAACTATAGTAGTTGATTTGATAAACATTATGAATTGCCCAAGATGTCCTTTCTTCTAAAATTCTCTTATGTTCCATCTTTTGGTTCATCCTGGCGCTGGTCACCGATCAAGATACTTAAGATCCCAAAAGCTTCAGAAACTTCAATGGTACCAGATATTTTTCTTTCAAAACCCAATTCTTGCTAGATTGTCTCTTGCACTGTTGCTGTCTGTGTCCTCTGTAACACCACCAACATCAACATGCCAAAGTTTCCTCCTTGCCCATAATGAGAGATTTGAATCCCAAAGCACAATCCCATAACACATTAAGCAAGGACATACAAATTTTAAGAGCTCAACAGATAAAGCATGGAGAATGCACTTTATGTAGTTCGCATTTGGAAGGCTGATTTTTTTCAGAAACCACGAGGAAAGAAGAAACGAGTACGTTTCTTATATATATTATACAATCTTTTCTAATATATAGTTTGCATGTAATTTTTATAATGCATGTGCAAATGTAGATGGATATTGAAAGAATTAAATTTAAATTAATTTAATTAAATCCAAATTTAAAATAATCTCATAATTATTTTTTTTCCTAATGCATTAATCTGGCTCTCTTTTCCTCTATTCTTGGAAGCTCTTAAACATCTAAATATAAAAAAATTGGAATTCTTTTCTTTCTTTTTGTTGAATCTAGTTTTTTTTTTTTTTTTTTTTGGTAGAGAAATCTAGTCTTTTTCTTATACTCCTCTCTTTCTGAGTGTAGTAACATCGGAATCCCTTCTTCAACAAAGTCTAGTATTTTTTAATTTTTTAAGGGGAAAACATACCGAGGGTTATCATACAAACAATTTCAATCTTTGATAAAGTATCTACCCACCCCCCCAACACAAAACACACACACAAAAAGAAAAAGCAAAAAAAAAAAAAACTTCTTTGATAGAGTATTTGATTAGGGTTTCATTTCAATTATGAATAAAAAAAAAAAATAAACCTCTTTTATTATAGTAGTATACGGTGTTTTGGAATGTTCATGTAGATTTACTATTTGCTAATATAAATTTGTGTGATTTTTTTACCGATTATACCAAATGCCATTTGTTATTTACTTTTAGAAATTGATTGACTATTGCATATAGGCATACAAAGTGAATTTCTGAGTGCAAAAAAATTAAGATTGTATTTGCAAATGTATTTAATAAATATCCGGATGAATTTATGCACATCCTATGGTTCTCTTTGTTCCAAATTCATCGGATTCGATTCTGATACTGGATTTCAAAAACCTTGATAAACATGTGCTTAAATAAAGATAACATAATGGTAATCTTGCAATTTGAGTCATGCCTAAATGAAATTTTAGTGTTGTTAAACCATGCACAAAGCACAGTGGAGCCAGCGCCGCTGGATTTCAAAATAGAGAGTAATGTTGCGGCACCACCATGTTTGCGCCATCCTTCCAATCATACTCTGCCGTGTCATGATCTTTCCAATAGCACGCAGCCACGTCATCCCGCAGACGCAGGGCTTAGAGAGCTGCCTGCGTTTGGGTTGGGAACCGCTGGAAAGGAAGATGGAAACCCTATTATTGTTGCTCCTCCCTGGGGGAATAGCAGACCGCACCGCACCGCACCGCACCGCACCGCTCCGCTCCGCTCCGCTACCCGGCGAGAGAAAGGTTCGACAAAGAAAGGTCTTTCGTTTCTCATGGCGAACGAAGAAGCCGAAGCCCGTCTCTCCGACCCCCCTCCGTCGCATCCCGCGCCGACCGATGACGGTCCCGCGAGATCTCAGGTGCGCCGAATCGTTAGATCTTCTGATTCTCTCTCTCCCCCCGACCTCGATACGCAGTTAGATCGATTTAGGGTTGGGGTTCGTATCCTTCCATTGAAGGCATAAAATCAACCCCTCCCCTCTTCATAGTTTATTGCGTCTGTCTAGGGATGTTGGTCTAATGATTCAACATCAGGTTTTTTGGAATAAATTTCTACAGATTTAGCCCTAGACTTAATTGTATTGTGAACAGGTTCATAATTGTAGCTACTAGAATATGTTCCAAATCCAATTACCATGGTGGAATGCCCGCGGTGTGACCATCTTTATCAATTTCTCTCCCCTTTTTTTTTCTTTTAGGGTTCTTTTCTCCCTCTTTGCATGTCCTTTTCTTATATATGACTTGAATTGGCTGTGGCATGTGCCACAGATCAGAAATTAAGGTTGTTATGACGGAACAAGTTATGACAATTCTACCGGTGGTGAGCAATCTGAGGCAAGTGGCGTTGTGGATGATCAAGAATATGCAGTCACAATGATGGGTTTTGTTGAGTTATAATGGGAAGACTAGAAATTAAATTGGCTTGGTAGCATTGGAGCTTATGGGAAGAGCTCTGTCGATTTGATATGTTCTTGAGAAGGCTTTGCAGTGTTTTTTTTTTTTTCCCCCCTCTCCTTTCACTGTAAACGTTGGTGTAAAATTCGACCTAATTAGAGGTATTTTCCAACAGTGAACAAATCATTCCCTCTCCCAGGCAACAAATACGGACATTCTTCATTCCTTTAGCTTTCTAATAAAGTGTTTACTTTCCTCGTCTTCTGGCTCTAATGCATCTAATGATTGTTGGCATGTTGGTTCAGATACCAAATACATCCAGTTACGAAAGCTCTCCAGATGCTGCTTTCCAGATGTTTACCATGACAGATCCTGCCCTCATACCAGGAATGGTTCTTCTTCAGAATACAGAAAATAACGATCATGGTCCAGGGATCTATGCTGTTCCGGTTCATCCATTCATGGGACCGATGATTGAGTTTCCTCCCAACACTCTTATTCCACTTAAGTATAATATTCCCACGTAAGCTTTTCCTTGTAATGTTGAACCCTGCATTTTTTTTTTTTTTGTCTAATTAGTTTTCATCAAAACAGAAGCAGTTTGAAATTATGCCCATTTCTTTCTTCATGCATTTATTCATTTCTTTTGCACGTAAAAGTAAAACTAAGTTAGATAAAATAAATACTTAGTGCACACTAGTGAAAAATCACCTAAGATATGTATTCATTAAGTCGACTTACTACATGCTACAAATCTCCTCAGATCTATATTATATAGTAGATTCCATAGTTAATGATTATTTGCCTTGAAACTTCATGACATCTTGGCTTTTACAATCATGGCTTGTTTGGGCAAGACAAGCTACGCTGGCATGCCTTGATTCCCCTGAAGTTCACAGAAGATCTCCTTACTGTGTCCCAGGGTTATTGCCTGCTAACACAATATTTTGTTCAAATGAGATAATTTGCTTTAGATTGTAAATTAGACTAGTGAAACCAAGAGAGACCGTAAGTGGTATTGCAAATTTATAGCCTTCTGAACTTGTTCATGAATGGAACAAAGTTAGAATCTGGGTCTAATTTCCCTTTTGCACTGGAAAGGGGACGTTTTTACTATTTCTAAACATTCAGTCGAGGTTCTATTGTGAAGAAAATCTCATGCAGAAAAACTAAACGATCAATTTTTTTGTTGAAAATAGGAGGGAAAATTAATGTTAAGGTCAAGTAGGGGTTAGAAAGCACTTTAGGGTTTTTACTAGGCTTGCTAAAGGATCTAGGTCTGATTGATGATCAGCTTAATCAGTCAGCTGAAAGAAAGCAGTTTATTGGGGCCAGATATGTGAGAAGTATACCTATTCCCGTTTGAATGGGAGTATATGCTTGTACACAGGACATGTTTTAACTAGTTATTGCAATTATTGGTTCTTTTCCAGGTCATATGTCTGAATGTTTGGTTTTCCTGAGATATGATGTAACGTCTGTATGCTGTAACCAGTTTTCAGCCTCTTTCTACCGTGGGGAAAAAAAAAGTTATTGCAATTCTGGGACCAGGGTATGACAAGTTATAGCAAGGTGATTGTTCCATTTATGCCAGCTAACAAGGTAAGAAGAAACAAAGAAGAAAAGGGAAAAGGAAAGAAAGGATAAAGTGGGTGGGTTTGGGTGGGGTGGGCTTGTGTGGGTGGGTTGAGAGAGAGGGAGGGACCTTGATTGCTTTTGCATGTCAGATTTCCTAGGATGGGGTTATCATACTCCGACAAGTTGTGGACAAATCATTATTGATGTTGATGTGCATATGTTTCAATTTTATTTTACAGGTTCTAGCTATCATATTGATTTGGCCTTCATGCTCTTTGTGGTTTGCAGGGCATTCATCGTTTAATATAGCAATGCCTTTTGTTTAGCATTAAATGTCTCTTCTTTTCTTCTACAGTTTATGGATGTTCTTTTCTCCAATTAGAAATAAATAAATAAGGGTGCTGTTATCTTATCCTTTGTATAGTTTTACTTTTTCTTTTCTACCCTTTCTTCATGGTAAGAAGTACATAAATAATGTGATGCAAAGAATATCATGTGCTAGTGAAGTTCTTTTTTTCAGGAGGGAAAATTCTGGAGCGGCTGCTGAGCAGCAGGGGCAAGTTAGGCAGCAACAAGGACCTCAGAGACAAGTAGTTGTGAGGAGATTTCACTTTGCATTTCATCTTGACTTGGTTCTCATCATTAAGTTAGCTGCAGTAGTTTTTCTGCTAAACCCGGATGGATCAAGACAGAGGCTCTTTCTTCTCATGTTCTTTGCTTCACTTGTGTATCTGTGAGCACTACCCATATATGCTGCTCGATTGAGTTAACTCTGCATTTCCATTGATAATATTGATATTAACAAATTTTCTAAAATGTATTTATTATAGTGCTAGTTAATCACTGATGGTTTAGATTTTTTTTTTTTTTTTTTTTGCTCTTTGATTTTGTACTCATTTTAAACCACGTAAGAATTTTTGCCAGACGCCTCCTTTTGACTTGTGCTGGCCTTGTTTATTCACTATTTAATTGTTCTTCATTCTACAGGTATCAGACTGGAGCCCTTAACCCTGTTATAAGATGGATTAGACGTGCAGGAGCTCCTCCCCAACCCCGGCCCCCTGTCCAGCCAGATAATGGCCCTCCAGTTGCTCGGGATGATGGGAATAATCCTCAGCCTGGTAATTTCTCTATCCACAATTGCTATGTAATGCCAATACAGATTTAGATGCACACCTGCAGGTTTGTTAGTTCAACACAGAATGGTGCTGCATTATGACAGCTAACGGACCTGAAACGTGCATTGACGAAACTAATTTCACAAAAATGAAAAATCAAGTACTGATTAAAACATTTGCAGGGGAAAATCCTGCAGCTGAGAATCAGAACCAAAACCAGAATGTGGATCAGCCTATGGAAAACCAGGACCCACCAGCAGCAAATGAGAACCAGAGAGAACCAGAGGCTGGGAATGGTTTCAATTGGTGGGGAATTGTGAAAGAGATCCAGCTGTTTGTTGTTGGTTTTGTTGCTTCTCTTCTTCCAGGATATCATAACAATGATTAGGTTCCATATCGTGATCCCAAAGCAAGCAATGAATTGGATTTAGCTTTTCGCAACTGAGACATAAGCAGAACAATAAGAAGTTCTTGTTTTACAGGAAGTAATGTCCTTTTTGATCATTATGTCTGTATATACTCGTATTTGTTAGCAATGGCATACCCCTTTGCATGGTTTTTGACTTGAGTGATGTTGCTTCTGTGTTGATCAGCAAGATCGTTGTCCCTCCTTGTTCGCCATGTGCTATTGATGATCGAGTCCTGCAGTCATTTTGTGTTTAACGTGTTCAGCATGTTTGAGGAGTGATGCCTGTAATTGTATTGCTTTAAGTTTTTGGGTGAAAATGGTCCTAATGTTGTCATTATGCAGATAAGTTTGCTTCTGTTTTCTACTTGATAAGGGGGGGGGGAAAAAGCTTTGCTCTTTAAAAAAAAAAAAAATTGAGAAAAAAGAACTTTAGATTTTAAAAGTAACTACTACACGTGGACTCGACAATCGGGATAGGGTATATCATAAGTGAGTCAGATTCATATACAGTAAAAAAAGGACCAAATCATTAGTTCTCTGTTGTAAAGCTTTCTTATTGAGTGGAAGCAGCTTTCTGTTGGATGTGTGTTTGTTTTTTTTTTTAAAAAAAAACAATTTGGTGTTTGACACAAATTCTACGGAAGCATACCGGTAGCATCATCCAACCGGGAAGACTGGAATATTCAAAGGGCTTTTTCATTGGAAAAAAAAAAAAATTGTTCATATTTATAAAGATGTATTTTTGAATAAATAAAGGCGCCTTATTTTTATTCCTTGGGAATTGGTATGTTTTGTACTTCATTTGACATAATCACTCCCTCAGGTGCTTGCACTTTTTTCTGGAAAAAAAAAATGTTTCCACATAATTTTTTTAGTCCATACATGCCTGATAACTATTGATAGGCGTATAAAAATGATCCTATAAATGGTCATGTGGTCCAGCATTTTTTTCTCTTTGGATGTAAAATGGGGAGAGGTTCAGTGTAGTCGAATCATTTTGTTAAGGAAGCTACTCTTGCACTCATACTCTTGCACTTATAAAGAAAGTATTAATTTTTTAATTTAAAAAATAAATTGTCAACAAGGAAATCGATAATGTAATTCAGATTGTGGGGATGTTATTGTGTTCAAAAAAGAAAAGGGAGTATTTAGGTAGTCACACGTAGGTTTTTTGTCTAAATGTGCTATTTTGGCAACACCTGTTTAGATGCAACTTCTTTTTTCCCGAATTAACAGCTCGGCTGCTCGATTGGTTATCATCTTTCACTCGACAAGCCTCTCTCTTGGTAAACACCCGGTAATCCTTCATTAACCATATACAAACCTCTGGGGAATTACTTTTGCCATTGTATCTTGTACTTTTTTTTCTTTTTTTATTAATATATTTTTTTTTACTAGCATTAACCTATGAGATATTATTAATTTTATCAGATCCACCAATCCAACCAAAAAACAGCACATGTAATAACAGTAATTCTTTTTTTTTTTCCTTTTTTCTTCTTATATGTAAAAGCAACAAATGCTAGGATGGACTTGGATGAATTTATTAGTTTTCACTCGCACACAAGGCCAACGGCATGCAGAGAACTTGGAGCGCAAATTCACCCCACTGCGAGCACAACAGACATCAAGGATCTTGCCTTCTCCTCCTACCATTCCTCGACCGTTACCTCTTCTTTGTCTGTCCAACGACAATCCCATGAAGTACTTTCATCCACTTTCGGACCTTGATGGATCCCACCTCACTTCTATGGCCTATATAACTGATCCTTTCAACTGACCATGTATCCAAATTGTGCATGCAACCATTTGTACCTGCTTCAATCCTGTTTCATGCCTGCATTTTCACAAGACTGACCAAAGAGATCGACTTCCTGGGAGCTGCGTTGCATGGTAAATTTTTTTTGTTGACAGAACAAATAGACATGGAAACAGCTGCATGCCTTTGCCATAATGTAAGGATCGAGGAAAAGGAAATCCACAAACTTCAATTATTCATCAAGCATGGAACAATGGCAGTTGAAGTTGTTTTCATATATATCCAACAGACCTCACATCTCCAATAGTAAGTCGCCTATTTTCCGAAGCTCCTTGAGAGCAGTGGTTATTGTGAGTTGTCCTTGAGCTCCAAGAATGATGCTTGATGAGTTATCCACAAAGCCGACCTGGCCCTGTTCTTGCTGGAAGGCCGACTCAATGACCTATGGCAAGAGATATTTACAACAGTTAGCATACTTGGATGGGAATTTTAATCAGCAATTAGTGCATACATGATTTTTCTCCCTTTTCTTTCTCAAGTAAAATTACTGCATACAAGATAAAACAACATGATGATCTTTTTTTTTTTTTTTTTTTTTGATATCTAGTGTGAGTACAGCTCAGAAAGTCAGAATACAAAATATCGAGAAATGCCCGTGGCACATATCTCCGTGATGTCATGACCAATCTCCGATGTGACCGGCAACAAATGATGCTGCTCAATCCACGGCTGTTCATCTCCCAATAAACATGTCGAACAACTGTCGCAGAAAAGTGGCCAATAGACTCCCAGATATCATGGAGCAGTAGGTGAGCTCTTACTCACTTTATCTCGTTCCGAATCCAGCTAATGACTGTGGCAAAATCATCCTCTAAGAAAATGCTCTCCACATGCAGCTCCTGCCGTGCGCAGGAGATGCCCGCCCATGTTGCCTGGAGCTCCACTCTTGGGACTGACGGATCAAATAGGTGTAAGCTCCCAGCAGCCAGGAGTCTACTGTTCGGACCCCGGATGACGTAACCTGCACCACCTCTGCCATCCCTGACACTACCATCAAAGTTGACTTTGACAAACCTCAAGAAAGGAGGCTCCTAAGTGATGAAAAGAACTCTCTGGATCGCTGTATGCGCAATAGAAGAGCTCCAGAGACTCGGGCTGACAAGGGACTATCCAACAGTGTCAAACTGGTAATACTTCTCAACAAGATTGCAGGCTCTCTCCAGCACTCGATGTGCAGGCACAACCTCAACGTCGAAGATTAAGGTGTTCTTAGATAACTAGATCTAATAAGCAATATACGCCATCCTACCATTGATGGCTTGGCCCTCTACTGTACATCGACAAATTGTGTCCAAAAATGAGGGAAGCCAGGAGTCAGTTAGTCATAGCTCCCCAGGGTTGGCCTCCTGCCATCTCACAGATCAAGTATGCCGGCGAACAGCGAACCAGAGCATGCTCAATCATCTCATCCTCCAATCTGCAGACTGGACAGGCAACCAGTAGCTCCATGCCTTTGAGAAGTATCCAAGTCGGAAGCCGATCTCAGACAACCTTCCAGAGGAAGAGTCTGCCCTTGGGATGGACCGTCACTTGCCAGATCCAAGCAACATCAATTCTCTATTCAGGAACAGGCCTGCACATCATAACAAGATCTCTGATAGGGGTGTTGGAGCAGTATGACCGGCCCCACACTCTCAAATCATGGCTTTGATGTAGAGGGATGGGTATAGCAAGGATCCTATCAGCAAGCTGGCCACCAAAGAGATGACTGACGTCCTGGGCCTTCCAACCCCTACCGTCGGCAGTAATCAACTCACGAACCCGCAAGCCATCATCCACCTCTGTGCTGACGTAGATCAACCAACGAGATAGGGGGAGGCTAGAAATTCATGTATCTTGGCTCACATCAATGGAAGTTCCGTTACCAATCAACCATCTAACTTAGATCATCACTGCAGGGATACAGTTACAGATCTCCCTCCAGATAAAGGAGTAGCTACACTCGATGTGAATCTAGGATCCCTTCCTCCAAACCTCATACCGAGCCCTCATCATTCTACCACACAAGCAGTCGGACTGAGCGAGGAATCTAATGGCATGTCTGGCGATCATAGCCTCCCTTCTGCCCAGCAAAGACCAAATTCTCAACCTTCCATCCTGCACCAGTTGGCAGGCAACCTCCCAGGACAGCAGGTGAAGCCCGCGACCACCATGTCTGGAGCCTCAGAGAAAGTTTTGTAGCTGCTGCTCCAAATCTTTGAGGCAAGAGCACGGAATCACAGTGTTCGTTAGGAGATATATCCAAAGGGAACTTAGGACAAATTTCACGAGAGTGATCCTCCCCATTATAAAGAGGGTGTTGGCTTGCCAGCCATCTAATCGCTCCCGATCTCGATGCTCCATGGGCCTACAATCAGCCTTCCAAAGTCTCTACCTAATATTAGCGACCCCAAGGTAGGTCAGAGTCCTAGTATGCTCAAAGATCCCTAGTCTATCCCGAATCATCTGCTTCACTTGGGTCTTCATCTTGGGATTGAAGATGATACTGGATTTCTATAGATTCACGAGCTGGCTTGAAACTTAATAGTAGAACTCAATAATGGATGCGAAGCACCTCACATTTCGTACAAAAGCTCGACCAATGAGCAAGCAATCATCTGCAAACTGAAAATGCGAGACCGGTTGCATCCTTGGGGCAAACCAGTAGAACTCTAGCTCTACTCCTTGAACTACCGCTTGAAGAGCATGAGAAAAAACATCAGCACATAAAATTAACAAGTAGGGGAAGAAAGGGCACCCTTGACGAAGATCATCTGTCGAGTGGAAGAACTCCGTCGGAGAACCATTGTCAAGATGGCATAACTCAAAGCCTCCACACAGTCTATGACCCAGTCAATCCATCTATCATGGAATCCAAACTTAAGAAGTATGCAGCACAGAAACTGCCAGCTCATCCGATCGTACATCCGCTCCATGTTCAGCTTAAGCACCGTGAAGCTCCAATAAATGAGGGTGCACTGCAAGTCATACATAAACCCCTGGGCGAGTAGGACGTTGTCGGTGATGCAACGACCACTGAGGAAAGCACCTTGTTCCTGGCTGATCAGTCGAGGAATAATCGACTGCAGATGTCTGACCAAGACCATCGCACATACTTTATAGAAAGTGGTGCAAAGATTGATCGGTCTGAAATGCCCCGAAGCCGACACATTAGGTCTCTTCGGGATGAGGGTGATCGGGGTCCTCTTCCACTGGTTCGGGATGCCTCTGGCAACAAACACCATGTACGTTGCCTCAGTCACCTCACCACCGATAATCGGACAATACCTATGGAAGAATAGGGGAGGAAAGCCATCCGACCCCAGGGCTTTATCCTCCCCAAGGGACCAAAGGGCTTCACGTACCTCAGCAACAGAAACAGAATGAGTCAAAGCCATATTCTCTTCATCAGAGATACTGCAAGTAGGGTGGGACCCCTGGAGGTGGTCATCCCCGCCTAAGGGGACAGTCCAACGAGATCTAAAAATTGAAGAATCTGATCTCTGACCTTCTCACTATCCTCCACCATCCTACCGCCGCTCTCCCTCAGCTCTTCGATACGATTGATTGATCTTAGGATCATCGTAGCCTGATGAAAGAACTAAGTATTGCAGTCACCCTTCCTGATCCACTGCACACTGAACTTCTGCCTCCAAAAAGTCTCCTACTATCTCAAAAGAGAGTGGTGCTCTAAGAGCTTGTGGTGAAGCTCCCTCATATTAGACTTCACAAGACCCCCTCCTGATCCTCTCTCTTCTGGAGTGCTGTAATATCTGTTTTATCCTCTCAAGCCACCTGAAGATATCTCCAATCTTAAGACAGTTCCATCAGATGAGTCTGTGCCTCGCCAGTTTGAGCCTCCTAATCATTCGGTACCTCCCATCAGCACGAATCGGCATCCTCCAAACCTTTCTGATCAGATCCCACGATCTCGGATAGAATGTCCAAAACTTTTCGAACCTGAATAAGAATCTGGGCAGTCGTGGGCCATCAATGGTAATGAGAAGTAAACAGTGGTCCGAAGTGATCTTTGAAAGGTGCTGTACCTGGTGGCCAGAGAACCGCTGGAGCCAGGCGGTGGTAGCAAGCGCTCGATCAATCCTCTCCTAAATCCTGGCTCCCCCAAGATGTTTATTACACCAAGTGAACCACAGCCCGATGTAGCCAAGGTCAATCAAGCCCAAGTCACCGATGAACTCTCTAAACTCTTTAGAGTTAATAGTATCCACATACTGTTCGCCATCCATCTTCTCATGAAGCCCCATAATACAGTTGAAGTCTCCAGCAATGAGAGAAGATAGGCCCTGCATCACCAACCTGGATATCTCTGACCAAAGAACCTTCCACTTCCTATACTCAGTGCTCGCATAGATACCAGATAGAAGCTAACGGCTATCGATATGCTCCGAGATTAGGGGTGGCAATTGAATCAGATCGAGTTATATACGGGTCGAGTCAATACAGGTCGGATCAGAAAATCGTCAATCTAAATCTGACATATTTATTAAACGGATCAAAAATTCAAACCGAATCCAACCTGTTTATTAAACAGATAATCCGATCCGTTTAATCCATTTATTAAATAGGTCAAACTAAGTTAAACAGATTAAACGGATTAAACAGGTTAAACAGATTAAATAGATCGGATTAAATGGATCAAAAATAAATTAAGTAGGTTTTAAATAAGTTAAACAGATCTTAAACGTATTAAATAGATTGAGTTGAATGGGTCAGAAACATGTTAAATAGATTTTAAATAGGTTAAATAGGTTAATTGGGTTATCTAACTCAGTCCAATCTAAATATTAAACAGGTTAAATGGATCAGATATTTAAATCTAAATCCGACTGAAATATTAAATGGGTTAAATGAAACGATCTATTTATAATCTAAATCCATTTAGCCTAAATTCAAATCTGTTTATAGCGGGTCGAATATGGATCGGATTAACGGGTCGGGTCATATTTTGCCGGCCCTATCCGAGATGACTAAAATAACCTGCTACTCGTATCTGTGGAAGACATCCATCCGGATCGAGCCACGACGCCACATCACCATGATCCCCTCAGACAAACCTCAAAACTCCATTGCATAGGTACTCCATGTTGGCGGAATCCGTCTTCTAGCTCAGGCAAGGCTCGTCCCTGATAATCAGGTCTCAAGTAGGACATAGATCTTTGTGCTGTATTGCTGTATGATCCTTCCGAATGTCATCCGAAATGAGGGCTTTCCCCGCCTCCTAAGTGTTCCAAACCAGTAACCTCATAGGGGAGGTCAGCAAGAAAGGGGCTCCACATTAGTACCTCCCTCCATCTCAGCGTCAGCCTTCGGCTCAACTGTTGAAGAGTCCATATCATTTGGCCTCTCCTCCTTCCCCTGGAGGGCCTGCTGCAATCGGACGACAACCTCGTCGTGGTCCAAGCCCTGACCATTCGATGCGGGAGCTTGGCTGCCCACCATCTTGATCTCTACCCCTTGCTCAAAGTGCTCTGCCACTGCTGGCCCACCTTGGTTTGTTGCAGACGTGCCAGTCTGAAGCGAAATTGATTCCCCATCCCTTGGACCTCTGGCTGAGAAGAAGAAGACCCCAGGGCCTCCTAGGAGGCAACCACCTCCATTTGGGCCTCTGGATAGGCTGGGCCCTTGTCCTTGGCCCTATGCACACTTGATGGGCCCTTTCTACAGTCATTGGGCCCTTTTCCTTGGCCCTTTGGCTTCTCAGGCGCCCGGCCCACATCAAATTCACTAGGCCGAGCTCTCTTGGGCTAGCTAGGGCCCACCCAACTGGATTCGTTGGGCCAAATCGTGGCCCCAATGGGCCCTCAGCGATTGGGTCCTCCTCTCCTGCATGGCCCGCCCCAACAGGCTAAACCTGTTGGCGGGTCGAAAGACTAGCCTTTCAGTGCCCAGGCTCGCATCCAGGCCCACACAAATTTCCACGCACTCCCTTGCCTTCGATCCAATCGTTGGACAGAGGGGTGATCACCACCATGCGATCTTGGCTAGCTTGATCCAACTATTGGAGTTCACTGTCAAGTTAACTTGGTTCGGGCCACCTCGAGTTGACTCGTTCCCAAAATGGAACAGTCTAGATTCCACTCCTGAGGCCCGATTTGACTCGGCCCCACCCTTCCCCATCCTGCCCACCTTTGGCCCAGGTAGCCATTGCCAGACGGTGACCACCCATGGCCCCAATGCCTCATCATCCCGCCAGCACCGACCATGTTGTCCAATCGAAGCCCAGCCGCGGAGCTCCCCTCTTCTCCGCCCGACGAAAACCCAGCCGGCGCATAGAATTGGCCGCATCGGAAACAAATGCTATCAAGGTTCTCGTACACGAACCTCTGCCATCGAGGGCCTTTTGGTCCATCGATTAAAACCCCCGGCCTCAACTACCGGCCAAAGTCAAGCCGGACGCAGGCTCAGTAAATCGAACTGCCTCTGTTCCACCATGCACGCATCCATAGTCACCAGCTCACCGGCCCAGCGGACGATGCTCTGGATTGCCGCCTTCCCCCAGAGCTTCATTGGGAGCCATGGCAGCTACACCCATACTAGAGCCGACTGGATTGCTTCCTCCGAAGGAAGAAACCTTAGCCTCCATGGTTCCCCCGTCAAAATTTGGCTGGTGATCACCTCCGAGGATCATCTCCTTTTCCCCAGCACCACAAAACGAAGCAAGAGGTGGCCGAGCTCGAGATTGTAGCCCGCCACCTCACCCTTCATGCCCGCCGCTGGAGTTCCCTAATCATAGCCTCCACCGTAACACGCTGGTCGAGACTCTTGGCCACCACAATGGAGGCCGCCAGCTCCTCTATTTCTGCCTACACCCCCTCCTCCGAGAGCTCCGCCACCTTTGGGAACCGTCGAACAAGCTCCTCTACCTCCTCGGTGATAGTTCCGATGAGACCCAAGCCGGGCGCCCATTCCCCATCCTCCATGCCAAATCCGGCCGTCCCCCCTGCAAGCACCCCCTTGTCAGTTTTTCAGATTGCTTCCGT
>NC_025993.2:159179764-159248049 GCF_000442705.2 Elaeis guineensis | reverse complement strand
CAAGAATTGTGTCGACATGTTTAGTAGGCGGAATTTGATACAAGGAAAACGATTCCTTTTTGTGATAAACTTGATTGCTGATATTTCAGCCTAGTTGCCAATCGGCTCTTGTTTGTTCTTGAGATTGGATTTTCTCCTTTCTTATGGGAAAGAATGATTAGTTCCTTTTTGGCCCAACAGCTTCGTTCTTGTTTAGATTTTTATTGGCGTATTTAGCAGGCTGGACTTGATACTAGGAAGATGATTCTTTTTTGTGGTAAACTTGTTTGCTTTTTGCTTCAAGACCACCGTTGCCAATGGGCACTTGAACTGCAACTGTGAAAATAATCAATACCTTGAACTTTTTTCCTTGTTCTTTTATTTAATCTTTGAAAAATTGGATTTCTCATTCTCTATGTTTTATGGATTTTTCCCGGTTCATTTTTTTCTTTACCATCGCTTATACTGGGTGCTCTCATAGCTCGTGCTCCAAGAACAGTAGCTTTTTCCATGTCAAGAATTTTTTATCAGACACGTAAACAATAATGTCACTTTCTTTGAAACTCCATTGACTTGCTCTCTACAAGGTTTATTGATGTCATTATAACCTTTTACATAGATGTAGCATTGCATGTGGCTCAGGTTCTACAGCGTAGGCAAGGAATGGCTTCTGGTGGGCTTACAATCAAGGAGTTGAATGATGCTCTTGATCAAATAGCCTCAAAAGAAAATAGGTGCAAATTTGTGGCCATTGAGAATTAACATTTGCTGAATTTCAAAATTTTGTTTAGAAAGTTATTTTGGATGACCAATGTGTAGCCAATCTCTATCGGCTGTTGCTTATTGTTTTATGCTCAGTTTTTAAACAAAAATTGCATTTTGTAAGGCTGGATGCACGATTTGAATGTTTGAAGATAATTAGAAAGTTCAAATTTCACTGCTATGGATATCCAAAAGTGGTTTCTTTCACTTTAAATTGAGGGTGGACCCATATCATTTTAAAATTCAGAAACTCTAAACTGTTGTAGATGTTAACTTTGTTTCAAGTACTATTCTGTTCTTGTGTTTTGTCTATGTCTGCATGCAAGATTGTCTTCCATTTACTTTTCAGTGAAACATCCATTTTAACAGGGCAGAGAAGACTGCTGTTCTTGCTAGTCTCATTAAGAAAACAAATGCCCAGGAAATGAAGTGGATTCTAATGATCATTCTTAAAGGTATCTCATTGACAAACTTCTATCATTTTTACTCAAAAGAAAGACAAACTTCTATCATTGCTCCATCTTCTTGTAAAGAAAATAATCGTTTTGTACTTCAATTTATCTTCTTTGCAGATCTGAAGCTGGGGATTAGTGAGAAGAGTATATTTCATGAGTTTCACCCAGATGCTGAAGATTTGTTCAATGTCACTTGTGACCTAAAATTAGTCTGTGAAAGCTGAAAGATCGAAGTCAACGTCATAAACGGCAGGTAGCATCAAGCTGTCAACTTTGAACATATTAAGCTTTGGTTTCCTTCTCTCTAACAAATACTGCACTCCCTTGACAAATTAATGATACTCCTTTAAGTAGTGTAAATCATGGTGTCTGTTTGTGGTTTTTAGAATTCTTTCCACATGAATTAAGTAGCTTACTCTTTCACTGTGGAGTGCGAACATATATATGCCAGCTGTATTTCCAGGCAGTTGTGCTCTAAAACTTGGAGAATTATGGTTTTATTCTGAAAAGACTCTTGTATGTATATATTTTTTTTGTAGAATATTTTATGATATTTCCAATTTAACAGTAAACTAATTATAACCAGGAAGTCTTGGCCCTTTCTTGTCTGTGCGCTACAGATCTTTCTTCAAGACTGTGAATGACTCTCAGTATTTTGTTTTCTTTTTTCAGATAGTCAATGACTTTCAGCATGCAGGATAATATCAACTTCCATCAGGAGTGATTTAAATGTTGACAAGTTAAAAAGAAAAGTTACCATTTTAGACATGGGGCTTATGCATGTTCATGAACAGTTAGTTCAGGAATTATGTGTTAAGTTTGTTGACCAACATAAATTCAGAACAACGTGTTTGGACTCTTCTTAATTTTAATGTGATCTTTAAACTTGAAACTAAAAAAAGCATTTTAGTTTCTCAGAAACCATGTTTCTGTAATACAAAATCTGGTTTTTCTCAGCAATAACGCTTGAATAACTTCTGGAAACTAATGAAATAGTTACAGCATAAGTTTGATGCTATATGGACTTACAATGAATGCTTTTAGTGTAGGTAATGCAAGGTTATCTGCATTTCCTAAGATATTCTCTGAAATGCTGGATCAAATCCAACTTGACATAAAATGATCTTCATTCTTGGTATTTGTATTTGGATGGAGCCTGTAAATTTTGTGCTCAGAATTTCTTGCATGCTCCTTTTTTTTTTTTTTTTTGGGAACCTTGAAGCATTATACTCCATTTGATTTCATGTTATATTGTAACTTGACCCCACAATTTCTACTGTGGCATATCTTGTATGAGCCCATTAAAAAATCTTGCAATAGAGATCCTTCGTGGAATAAACTAGAGTCGTAGAATCATTTATGAATTAGTTGAACAGTGGATGCAATATACTAGGCAAGTGGTTCTTAGTTCTAATAGTACTTTTTCATATCATACTGTAATTGGAACGAATGGAGGATGAAATTAAACTGATGGAGACCTTAAAATTTCTGATTGGTATTTGCAAGGAAGGATTTAGAAAGTTATCATATGCTATACAAGTTTTTGGGACTGTTTGACATGAATACCAGTATTCATTTAAAGCTGAAGGAATCTTCATGAGGTAAGGTCTGTCCGTTTATGCAGATTATAAGATTTATTGAATGCTAGTTGTCAAACTTGGGCTAGTTTAAGAGTAGGGAGTCATCAGCATAGAAAGTGTGCTGGATCCAATTGTCATCTGGATGGCCTTCTTTTTCCTCTATGGGATTTTTTCCTTGGTGAGGGGGATCTATGTTGACTCGCATATTGTTTGTTCATCATCTTTGCTGAACCCATAGAGAAATGGACTGAGTTTAAATCAGGGGAATTTTGCTAACTTTGGTTATGGTGCATCACCTGTCTCATACTTTTCCCCTTTCCACCAGTGGAAGGCTGACTCTTAGGGTTACAGCAGCAGAAGTTGTTCTGCTTTGTGATCAATAGAAGATAGTTGTGATGTTGTATGGTTAACAACTTAAAATCAAATATAGCTTCTTCAATATATTGTTTGGTGGTGCCAAAAGTCATTTTTAGTTACGTTACATTTACTTTTTTAGATCTATAGATGAAAAAAAAATCAAAATCATATTGAGCACATAGCATATGCAGGAACCTAGCTGAATCCATATTAGTTTTATTTGTCTGGTTTAGCCCCTGTATCATTCTTGTATAAATTCTTTAGACTCATTTGGGTGATCATTTCAGCTTAAAATTGCGGTAAGTCCATTACATGCAGTAATGTGCATTGACAAAAAAAATGTCCTTTTGATGACTAGGATATAGAAGTGGGAAAAGCTGTAAGGCCTCAGCTAGCTATGAGGGTCGGTGATGCTGCAACTGCATGGAGGAAGGTAAACCTATATCCAAGCATTTTACCAAACAACATATCCTTGGCCATATGCTTCTTTTGTCTGGACTTGTGATGTTAATATTCTTTTGTCAAGAGCAATACCAACATCCATGTCTTGTTATCTTTATTTATAGGGAAATATGATCTGCACTTATCATTATTAATCACATATTTTTCTTGTTCTCTAGCTTCATGGAAAGCATGTGGTTGTCGAGTGCAAGTTTGATGGTGATCGCATTCAAATCCACAAGAACGGAGAAGAGATTCACTTTTTTTTCACGGTAATTGCAGTTATATTCTAACAATTGCTTAGCATCTTTTTTCCCTCTTCCTAACTGTTGAATATCTCTGGTTTAATATTAAATTTTTTAGTTGTGTCAGAAATGATTCATTTTCTTTGCCTTTATTGCATGAAGCAACTGCTGAAAGTTTTCTTTTGTTTGTTACTTCAATATGTTGGACTCATGCATATTTATCAGGATAAGTTTGGTGTCACATCATTCATTTTTGATTACCTAAATAGTAGTCATAGCAGTTTTTTTTTTTTTTTGATGCTCACAGGAATTTTCTCGATCATCCCGAATACGAACATGGCATGTCGAACATTATTTTACAGAACATCACTGTTGAGAGGTAATCATCCTGGTTAATTTTTACGTGAAAATGCACTAGAACTCCTGGCATTCTGTTCCTTTTGATTATAGTTTGCTTTTGAATTGTCATAAAATGCTATAACAAATTGATAAAAAAAAGGCAGCCTTTTCCTTTTTATGATTTCAACTATTTTTGAGGTTCTGTTCTCTTGACATCTCATGTGTAGCCTTTTCTTTAAAGCTCAATTCCATTCTCCAACATCAAACAAAAAATTGATTGCATGATTTGTATCTAGAATAATAATTTATTAGATGTCTTAGTTTTTAAAAGGGGTCGAAGCTCTTGTTTAAAAGAAATAATTTTTTCTACTATGTTTTTGCATTCATTTAGTTTACCCTTTGACAATGTTGCATAATTTTTATCTGTATATCAGGCAGGCCACTATTAGGCACACTGATAAGATGCACATTCCTAAAATTCTTGTCCCTAACTAATTTGGGGAAAAAATAACCTCATCTATTAGTATATACCTTGACGTGAAGCCAGTGAAAACAAACCTTATCATGAAACTAGAGAACTTAGTAATCTGAACCATATCTTATGTTGTCCCTCTGTCCCACAGGAACCCCATCAGGGAAAAGAAAATTTGTAACTGGACATTGTTTCCAGTCAAATGCCAGACTACCCAAAAATCTCCAGGCTCTTAAGTACGAACTGGACTGCATATCTGGAATGAAAATCTGAAGAGGATAAAGAATCCTTCAAAATGAAAAACCACCTTGAGTTGTCAAGTTTGCTGAAACATAAGGAACCTGCTTTAGGTACTTCAAGCTGAAATTGGCCTATAGTTAGTTCTGTTTTTTTTTTCTTTGCATATTCTTTTTGGATTATTACACTGATAAACATAACTTCTTTTTAATAAAATTCATCATTTATCTTTGTGCAAATTGATGTTATTCAGGTGTATTCTGGATGGTGAAATGCTCGTTTGGGACACCTCAACTCAACATTTTGCAGATTTGGTTCAAATCAGGAAATAGGTCATTGGATAGTTTAACGCAGTTTCTGTGCATGAATTTGTTTATTTAATTTTTCTTTGCCACCCTAATTATTGAAAACATCCTTTTGCAGCAAAGGCAGCTAGAGAAGGATTAGAGAGTGACCGCCAGGTTCCAAGCTGAAAAATTTGTGCTTTATGATAATGCTAGACTTTATATATAAGATGGAGTATATTAGTTTCATGTCTTTATTTTTATTTTATTAATTTATTGTTATTTTACATGCAGCTATGCTGTATCCTTCCCTGCAGTTGATATTTCGTTTGATATGCTTCACAATGTGAGGTTGGTAAGGAATAAGCATCTAGTGTTGCAGAGGGAATACTGGCATGATTTGCAAGTTGTAGCATGTGCTTTGTGGATTTACATTTTGACATATATCTTATATCTTTGTGTTCTTTATGGTTTGAATTGCTGTTTGTAGTAGAACAAAGGTTATTTGATGGTTTTAGAAGTTGGGCTTGACTTCATCAATTCAAGGAAAGCAATTAATAAATGAGGATTTTCGATGGCTAGAATTTTGCAGCAAGTTGGTAGGTTGAGTATGTTAGAATTTGTTAATATGGATATCCTGCTTTTTGACCAGTATCAAGATTTTATTATAAGATGAGCTTGCTCAAGGTATATATTCACAGAAGCATATCCAGAACCAACAAGCTTGATTCCATCCGTTTAGGTCCCTTCTGAAATTTTTACCATCAGAACAGCTAGAGTTTAGTCATTTCCGTTACCTCTGTCAATCTGATATTAGCCCTCCTTCCATATACAAGCTTGGAACTGGTACCAGCATATCCCTTCTGTCTTGTCTGCCCCACTCACTTTGCATATGCTTTTTCTTGCTCATGCAAAATGCATCAATATGCCACCATTATTTTTTTATGTCATTCTTGGTGAGCTTTGATCTGTATCTTGACTTAATATCTGCATTTATGGTGTTTATCTTGACAAACGTTATGTACAGATGTTGCATTTGATATTCTTTATGTCGGAGACACTAGTGTTATTCATCAGAGCTTGACAGAAAGACTTGACCTTCTGCGAAAAGTTGTAAAACCTTTGAAGGGTCGCTTAGAAATTCTGACCCCTAATGGGGGTCTTAATGATCGTCGTTTGCAAGGTGAGCCATTTTCTCATTTTGCGTAGTACCATCCAGATGTGAGAATTATCAATATCCAGCTCTGCAAAACAAGTGCAGTCATATTGTATGATTCAGCAACATAGCTCCTAAAGAAGCAACCACAACCTTGCAAGTTATTGTCTTATTACAAACAATATATAAAGATATATCACTTTTCCGAAAGAACATTATCTATGGCATTGATATCTCATTTTACATTTATGAAGCTTATTTCCCAATGTGAGAAGACCATGACGTTATTTTCTTCCACATATATTCTTCCATATGCATGCAATGATATTCAATTGTGAATCTGCTTAATTTTGCTGTGTCTCATAGGTCACTACCAGAGCTATTAAAGAATTTCTAATGAATTACTCATATTATTCCCTTTCCATATCTTCTTTGTTCTTAATACTTGTTCTTATCATTGCAATAAGTGGAATGACAACTTGATTTGGGCCATACTAAGTTGGAGGATTTGTCCGAGGTGTGACTGGCATATTTGTATTACCTATATTCTATGTATATTTTTATTAGTAGAATTTAATATGCTTTTATGTGTTTATTTTCTGTCACCTATTTATTTGATTTTAGAGTTGGAAACTTGACTTGATATTTATCTTGAAATTTCAGGCGAGCCATGTTGGTCCTTGTTGCTTACACTGTGGAAGATGTGGAGAGATTTTTCAAAGAAACTATTGAAAATAGGTCATATATTTCAGCATGCTAGTTATCCTTTCTGTTATTCATCTTATTTATTGAACTCTTTCAAGCCATTAATTGTTCAGTTAGCTGTTTCAAAGTATTTCTAGCCTTTTCATGGTTTTCTTGTCCTCTGTTTTGCAAAGAATGTCTACATAAGCATTGACTTATAGCCCAAATGTGATGCTGAGTTTCAAGAAACATTTAGCCCCAAAATTAAGGATATGACAAGAATCATGAAAAGGAACTGATATTAGTTGCAAGGGTGTATCTATCATTAGTGGTTTAGGCTGGATTCAAAAGTCTAACCAAATTATGGATAGGTATGTTGTCATTTAGCATGGACTTCTTTAATCAGTTCCATCCTTCAGAATAAATCTCAAGTTTTATTCTTTTTAATAACTGTATACTCTCTCTTATAGTTGAAGTTCATTTATTTGTTAACCAAAAAATAGCTAGTTATTTCTTAGGAAGGCCCAAATTTATAACATTTGTTTCTGAAGTTGAGAACTAGATCTCTCTCTCTCTCTCTCTTTCTCTCTTTCTGTGACACATGATTGTATACACACAGGTTGACCCATTCTACTATAAAGCGTAAAAAAAAACTTGATCATCTAATTAACTAGACATTTTATTTGTGCCTCATCATTATGAATCATTCAGATTAGATGAATTCTCATGTGCCCGAATGACAGATTTCATAGGCTTACTAATGTGGAATTTTGTACTATTATTTAAAAGAAAATTGAGAAATCAAGGAGGAACAATCTGATCTTACTGGGTTTTAACCAGTCACCTAAGGTACTGATATTGCAAATGGCACCTGTAGTGATGCTTGATTTTGTTTTTTTTTTTTTTTGTTTGAAGTATCTTGATTTTGTAATAAAGAATTCAAAACCTGCATGTAAAATGTTAAAAATTCGATACGTTATATAACTACCTTTAACACATTTTATCTGCTAATATGAATCTAGGACCATCACATGTGTTCAAGTAACTTAAGGAATGTATTTCTGAGATATGTGGCCTTGATTAGAATTCCTATGATATTATAATAGAAGTGATGGCACCAACACTGCTTGCTTCTTTATGGGCCAAGTATGTTACTCAAAGATATTTATGTTATTCAAAGATGTATATGTATAATTTGTCTCTTGAGTCTTGACCATTTTTATAATTTTGTAGATATTGGTAATAAACTTGACTTTGATTATTAAGACACATGCAAATCATGCATGTACATGCACATTAAATTCCTGAAGATGTATATCATTGAACCCCGCTTTTTGAAGTTTGGATTATTTGGCACCTGTAGGCTGTAGTCTTTGATACTTATGCAGTTATGCCTCACTACAGCATTGGAGCTGGCTCAAGCGATTCAAGGTCATGTTGCTTATATTGAGTTTTCCTTTACCGTGGACTGCTGCAAGTAAAATAATCCATCAATGCAATTTAGGATGACAACATGTCAAAAACCTTCCCTTGTGAACCTAGAATTGACTTAATTTGTCCTTCCTATGTCCTTTCCATCAAGGACTATATAATTACCATCAATGTAATATTGCCTCTCTTTTCATGATTTGTCAACTTGACCTCTTTGGTTACATCTGCTGATTAAATCATCATCCTTTTTCAGATTTTGCATGTATATTTTTATTCACAGATCAGAAACATGTAATTGTTAAAATCAATGGCCATCATTGGCATTTATGAACCTTAGCAATGTGTGTGAGAAGTCATTAAATTAGTAACTTGCTTTGAGTCGGTGGACATTATATCTCTGCACCATGTTCTGTGGTCTGTTTCAGACAATTTCAAACTCATAGTAGGGGGAAAAAAGATGCATGAGAAAATAAAATTTGTGTAAGGATCATATTTAGGTTTTATTATGATGTTAAAAAGAACATTTGCAACAAGATTATGTGGGCCAACATAGTGAAGTTGTACTTTGGTGGATTTTCAATGAACGCTAGAAGTGAAATGAGTATCTGAAATATAAGGTGAATATAGGATGACAAGAGGGATAAAGTTTGGGATCTGTGCACCTAATTGAGGAACCGAGACTGGCATTAAAGCAACTCCGTCTTACCATTTTTATTTTTTTGATCAGATTTCATTATTTTGCCATTAAATTTTTGAAGCTAGCCTGGTCTAATCTCTAGCATGAAAATATGTTCTGATAATCCTTTTGAATTCTCATTGCTATTCTAAAGGTTGCAGGCACCAATCATCAGGACTTCCAATTTTTCCCTGGGTTCCAGGAGTAGGCTTGGGCAAATGTGAAAAGAAAAAGAAAGCTTATTTCTATGCTTGTGACTTTTAATGTCTGGTACAAGGTCTAAAAGGCATACATAGACCATAATGAAAGTCATGAAAATTTATGGGAGGAAACTTGCATTGTGGCAGATATGATCCCCGGTCAATCTGATTGCAAGTAGATAGGCTATGGTCAATAGTTTGGATGCCACATTTTCATGAACAGTTAACAGTTATTGATGATTTGCTCTTGCATACTTGTACATCATGTTCTGCTAAAATCATGAACGCCGAGCTATTAAATGCTAGTCATTCTTCTATCTCAATTGTAAGCAGTGAACTCAATTTTTTTTTTGGATACTCTTCAGAGATGAGGGGATTGTGTTGAAGGACCTTGGTTCCAAATGGGAACCTGGTGATCGAAGTGGAAAGTGGTTGAAGTTGAAACCTGATTACATACATGCTGGTGCTGATCTGGATGTGCTTGTCATAGGTTTGTTTTTTGTAAGTTTGTTTTGTTGGTTCCCATTCCAGAGTTCATTGATCAGATTAAGTTGATGATGATAGATTTTTGACTATAGGAGGATATTTTGGTTCTGGCCGTCATGGAGGAGAGGTGCACTTCATGTTTTCATCTGTTTGACATAATACCCTTCTCAAACACAGTTCTGATGTGTTGATCCTGTAGTTCTTATGTGGCCACCTAGGAGCGACCCTGTCCTGCAAAAGGGCTGGTAGCTGCATATGGACTGTTCCTAGATGGCTCTGTCAGAGCTAAATATTAGTTGTCTTTGTAGATATGTGTAATGTGTATAAATATCAACTGCCATTTGCAATTGTTCTTTTCATCCTTTCTTTTCCTGTCTCATTGCAGGTAGCTCAGTTTTTGGTGGGTCTTGCGACGCGTTCAGATTCTACCAGCTATCCAAACCGGTGAGTAAAATTTTTGAACTTCTCTTTTCAAGTTACTGTATTTTGGCTCAGATTTTATGGTATCATGGGTAACTGTTATGATTGTGCATTTTCCTGATCAAGGCCATCATGCTGCTTCCACAGATAATGTTCTCAAAGTAAAGATTTTGATCATGAGATGTGTCTGGTGAGGCTTGGCATGAGTTTGTTATCATTGAGATGGTGGTCTTTGATTAGGGTATGTCAAAGAGAGTTCACATCATCTATGCCATCAGATTAGAAGGCCATAGCATTAATTATTTCTTTACCAGTGGTGTCAAAATCCATTGTTTCAGATTGCAATTTTTCCCTTTTAGTTGGTTGTTGTGTTCTATTGCATTCGTTGCAATGATTTTACCATCGTTTGTATGCTATTTTTACCATACGCATTGTAGCACTGCATTTTCCAATGTGTTATTGTTGTGCATGTTGTGTAGGTTGTATAAATGGCATCCATCTATATCAAAGATATTGTAGTCTCAGAAAAATACTCTGTGATTTGAGTTACAAGTTGGTACCATTTGATCAAACTATATATTTAGTATGATCATATTTGTACTGCATCTCTCTCTCTCTCTCTCTCTTGTAGAGGTATGGTTTCTCACATGATCTTAAATCTTAGTGGGATATCCTGCAAGACATTAGAATGGGTTACCATCCTGAGTGTCCGGATAGGACCGTCCCACTGTTGTTCTGTTCGAATCGACACTTTTTTGGGACATCCCCGGTCCCAGGTGTTGGGACAGGGCAGGATGGCGGAACATCTCATTACATGAGATTTAAAACCTTGGTTTCTTTCTCGATTTGACCCCTCAAACCTCCTTGGCTTACAAAATGGTAAGATTGCAAATTTTTAGGTGAAGAAAATGCAGAATGAAGCTATGCTTAAAAAGTTAAGAAAGGTTTTTGGGTCTCTCTCTCTCTCTCTCTCTCTGTATCTTGTCTCTTGGGTTGGGGGTTGTGGATTGCCTGAAAATTTAATAAATCCATCCAGTTGATTTTTGTTTTTGATATTTAGCCACCTGACAGGTTATCTAGAAATGCCTAGAAGCATTATAATTTTCAAGTTAATTGATCTACTGGGTTATGATTATTTGTTATCATTGTAATTTGTAAGTAAAACACTTTGAAATATAGTACTACTGCTTATGAACAGATAATGAGAAAAAGGGAATGATTTTTTCTTTGTATTGGACTGCTTTATCAATGGAGAGCTAGTTTGTAGTTTAGATCCTTTGGTTAGTGCAAGATGTATGTAGTTAGGTATAGGTTGGCTTTATCAGCAACAGCTTATATATTGGGTTGGAGATATGATGCTAAACAACAACCGAAGCATGCAAGTTTTTGTTTGAATTTTCATGACACAGTTACTTGTCACCAAGAAGCAATTAGTAGAATGATAAAATAAAAGAAAATGACTTAGCGACTGGGTATGTTTTTAACTACATATTGGTAGTATGACATTTCTTGTTTTGCTACAATACTCAGAATGGTACATCTTATGACTCTTACATGATATAGTTAGATCTCACTGCTTGCAATGAGGAAAGATGTCCAGTTTATCTGAAAGTATGCTGTGATCTGTAAATATGCAGTATGCATCAAAACCTTTTGAAGTGGTTGGATTACTTCTATTTTGATTGACGATACAAGATTACAGTTAACTGAAAGTTGCAGGGTCAATAAGCTGACTCAGGGTCCATATTAAATTAGGGATGTTTTTGCTTTGATGCCTCAGAATGCAGGGGGTAGAATACTGAGTTTGGATGGATTCATTAGTAAACTATGAATATGATATTCTTCAGTTGTCCTCCCATGTTGCCTTGGGGCTTGGATTTGGTCCCTTTCTTCTTCTTTCTTCTACATTCCTCTCTCTTTTTTAAGTAATATCACCATGGCTAACCACAAGCATATGGATCATATTGTTTTTCAACATTTATTTTGATGTGGTATAAATTAGTTTTTTATGTATCAGTCTGTTTTATTTTTATTTCAAAAGTTATTTTAACAATAATTTTATTACCTACTTTTTCATAGATTTGTTTCATTCTGTCGAGTTGGTACTGGTCTCTCTGACGAGGAGCTTGATGCTCTCATTACGAAATTGAAGCCTTATTTCAGGTAGTTCCATATCATCATGATGTTTCCTCTTAAAGGTTGTATTGTTGCTGGTTTTTATTATACACAGTTTCCTCCTTTCGTGTTGGAATATAATTAGGTCTTTTCTTATTCTTTAGAGCATGTTGCTGGGATCGCTGTTTGTGCTTAATGTTTCTTTTGTTGTTATGCTGGTATCATATATTGATCTCAATTATGGGGAGTTGTCCTTACCTTCATTCATTTTTTCGTCATATGGTAGCATTAGATTCTTCGTTCATGAGAAATAGGCTGGATTAGAATATTCATTGTGACATGCTGTATCTCTTTTTATGTCCCTTAAGTTTCTCTTTTAACTGCAGTTGAACTTTATGTATTTCTTCATTGTTGATTCAAGAGTCAATCCAAAATCGGTTGGCAGCTCATATACATGAACTCGAACATGATAAAGCACAATCAAAAACCCATAAGGACTACAAAATTTGACTGGTCTTGGCTGATAAACCTTTGCTTATGACTGTCGCAGCCCCTGGGACAAAAAGAAGTCTTTAAACATTAGACTCCAACAGAATGATGTTTACTTTCCCCTGTACAGATTGAGTAAAGTCCTGCATTTTATAAAGAAAGTCAGGCACCACTGTTTTAGGTTAGAAACCACCAGTGCCACTTTTTAGGGAGAAGTATATATGTTGTTCTGTTACTTCTGTACTGTTATTCTGTGGACTGATTAAGATATGACCCACAAGCACTCAAAGTGAACCATAGATAAGTGTTCTTGCATTAAAAAGGAAAGGGATAACGATAGACCCTTATGTCTTGCAGGGCAGTCAACTTACCTATGTTTTTGTTAACCCCCTTTTCATGGATTGATTCATTGTTTCTATCAATAAATACAAGCCCCTCAGTATTTTTCTGATGTCTTTCCGAGTTCTGATCAGAAAAAGAATCAAACTGCTGCCTTCAATATGGTTTTTCCCAGCTTTTTATTTTAGTCACTTTTTTGGTTGAAGCTGCAACCCACAACTTTGGGTCATGAGCATGTCACCAAAAATTTGTTTGCAAATCAAGGAACATTAGGTAGTAAGTTGTTGGCCTTTTTCCAAAAACTCAACTAGATATTGTCCGCTTGTCAGAGGCTGTCAATCGGATAATCCCCTGCCCATCGTTCGCCGAACCATCCTGAACCAAATGGTTCAGGTCATACCGAACCGTACCGGTGGGATATTGGTCCGGTTCCGGCATGCAAAACGGCACAGCGGCTATCTCGGGGGGGAGGGAGAAGAAAGAGAGGAAGAGAGGGAGAGGAAAAGAGGGCCTCCGGCGGCCGTCAGAGGTTGCCGGAGGCTATCTGAGCTCTTGTCGAGTGCGGTAAGGGCGGAGGGAGGGAAGAAGAGACAGGAGGAGATCTTACCGAGTCATCGGAGGCTCTCGGACGGACGGCGACGCCGCCGCGAGATCTCCGACGGCTGGTGAGCTAGCACCGAGGGAGTTGAGGGCGGTCGAGGCCGGAGGAGGGCCTCCACTCTCCTCCAGTTTGAAATAGGGGTTTGCCCCTGTTTCGTAATTTTTTTTTGCTTTTTAACGGCCTTCGGCCGCTCTCAACTCCCTTGGCGCTAGCTCGCCGGCCATTGGAGATCTCGCGGTGGCATCGCCGTCCGTCCGGAGGCCTTCGAGGGCCTTCGGTGACTCGATCTCTCTTTTTCCCTCCCTCTACCTTTACCGAGTTCGGCAAGGGCTCGGATGGCCTTTGGCAGCCCGGGGGCCCTCTCGTTCTCTCCCTCTCCTTCCCCCCTCTCTCTTTCTCTCTTTCTTCTCCCTCTCCCCTTCTCTGCCCTATTAGTTTGGCCTGGCATGGATCGGTACGGACCCGTACCAAACCATACTGTCGGTCGGCCGGCCGGCACGGGGTCCAGTTCCGGTTCGGCGGTCCCTGCCCCTGCCCCTTAATTTTTTTCAGTTTCAACATGAGTTGATTTGTCAGTTCCTTTATGCACTTGATGTCTTACCATGGTATTATTGTTTGCTCGTGTTTTTAGCATCTTTTTGTATGTAGGTGTCAATTTGGCTAGAGATGCCATCATATGAGTAGTTGCCTTCTCTATTTTTGTGATTTCTTAGTGCCTTAAAATAGGGATTTGGCTATCCTTGACATATATTATTTGTCATGTTTTGCCTATGCATGTTCAATGCTGTTTAAAACTAAAAATTATTTGAGGACTTAATTTCTTTAAAAAAGCTTTAAAAAAATAGAAGGTATTAAAAGGGTGTTGTGCCAATTCAGTGCTGGTGTTATGACTTGCCCAGCAAGGGTACATGCAGGGTGGCACAGGCTGATATCAAAAACCTTGTCTCATAACCAAAAGATATGATCTGTCATACTGGCAACAAAGTTGGAAACCTTTAGTAGCTAAAATGGCTCCCTAGATGATTTTCCCTGGACATTAATCTTTTATTATTAGTTTGTCATATAACAACTGAATGTCTTCTGCAATCACTATCGAGCTTTGTGGATTAACCTATTAGATGTATGCCCTAAAAGCCAATATGACAGACACATTGAAATTTTTTAGGACATAAATTTGTATTTAAAATATTGATTTATCAATAAAGTGGATAATTTCATTTTCATTCCTATGTAATGTGTCCTTGAATCGTTCAAGAAATTAATAACTTAAAGACATATTCTCAAGAGTTGAGAATTTGAAACATGTGTGATAAATTCTTAAATTGCTCCTGATCGATGGATCATCACGGAGATGGTGATTGATTCGGTTAGATCGACGCACAGATTGTTTCTTTCGGGATAGACGAGTCTCGAGTCTACAGTGTAGGGATACTGAGCAAGAGTGCGGGTGGTTGTTGGAGAACATCGGTACCGAGCATGACCATACGAGAGATCACATGGATGTCTACTCACTCGTCAGTGATCTTCTCGATGCTGTAGCAGTGTGAATGGTTCTTTGATCTGCGGTGCCTCGACTGCTCACAGTGGGGTTGTTGTAGTTTGATTGCACATAAATATGGTCTCTTAACCATTTGGATCCTTGTAGTGTATGTTGGCTGCAGTAGGTTCATTGTAGGAGTAGGATACGTACCTAGACGAGATCTATCGACTTTAGTAAATAAGTAGTCCTATGAGATTTGAGAAGCTAAGTCCTTAAGTCTGTGGCCATAGCAAGATTATTGATGGAAAGAAGTTTTCATGAGTTTCATGATTTGGATTCGAGCTAATTGAATCTTGTATATGACAGATGTTGGGGTTTGACGAGTTTTTCATAACCTCCATCTGGTCGAGACTCACAATAGAGAAACTGAATCACACGGTAACTACACCTAGGGGTTCTATTTATTTTGTTCTGCTGGATTGCCACCACATATTGCTAGACGTCACTAGTGGATTGTGAGAATTCACTAGGATCATTTTGGATTGATGATCCTAGATGAGTATGAGTTGGAATTGTTCCAACTCATTGAAAGGTGTTTTGATGATACTATGATGGAGAACATGGTATGTCTCACTACTAGACAGAAGAGAACTTATGGAGTCACACATAATAGGGATTTTATTAGATCAAACGGTTGGATCACGATTAAATTATCAATATGATTGATAATTTGGATCAATTTGTAAAAGTTACAAGTAGAGGATCTGCTAATAGTTATCAAGGAGGACTTAATTGTAATTGTTGCAATGTAATTTGATGAGATCAAATTGGGGATCAAGTCCTAAATAATTAAATCTGATTTAATTTGATTAGACTTGATCTAATTAAGTTTAATTGGGCATTTGGATTTCAGATTTGCCTAATTAGATTAGGATTGAGTCTGGAATGAATTGGGCTCGAATCGGGTTCGAATTGAATCCGGATTGAACCCAAATTGGATTAGACACCAGAGTCCCAATTTACTGGGACTCTCTCTCTTCCCTCATGCTTAGAGTGGGGTGCCAATATCAGATTAGCGTCGTACGTGAAAAATAAGAGGGAGAAGGGGTGCACATCCATGTGTTAGCGCCCCTTCCTGAGAGTCTCTTTCTATCAGCTCTTATCTTTATCTATTGTTTTAAGTTTGAATTTGATTTAAACTTAAATTTTAATCTCTTGATGGATAGGATAAAGGGATGAGGCATTGGATTTAAATAGGAGAATGATTTGGGCCGCCACACATAAGAGATACAAGATTTCTACGTAAGTTTTCATTGTAAAACTTTTGAGAGTGCGCCCCTCCTTCCTTCTGCGCTCCTACTTCCAGACGCCCAATCCCTGGTGCGCCAATAGCTAGAGAGAAATCAGAGAGAGAGAGAAAGGAAAGAGAGAAGGAGTTCTCTCATCCCAAATTGCCTCTTCTCTTCCTTCGATCCTGCGCGAAAGGTGTTCACGCACAATTTTCTTTTCAGATCATCTTCTTCTATCTTGCGAAGAGTCGAAGAAGGAGATCAAAGGAGCGAGATTTGAAAGAGAGCTAGCACCTTGATGATCTCGGACGCTCCCGATCTACATCTGCCCCGTGTGGATATCCATAGAGGCCGGACGTATGCGCGGCTTCATCGGAACCTGCAGACATCTTCAGATCCAGATCTTGAAGAAGGAAAGAAGTGCTACAGATAGGTGATTCGATCACCGGATTTATTTTCATATTGAAATCAGATGCATATTCATTTTATTTTATCATATGAACTAGATCTGTAGGTGTTTAGATTAGATCTATGCATGCGTAGATTAAAGTATTTTAATCTATTCTTCCGCTGTCTGTTTTGAAAAATATTTTGAAATCTGCATGCATGAAACACCTAAACTTAACCACCAAAAATTCAGCTTTGAGTGCATATGGTGTGTATTTTGATTGAGTATCATTTTGCTTTTACCATCCATAACTTGTTAATTCTCCCTCTCTTTCACATCTATCTAGAATTTGGACCAGGTCTTACATGTCCATGGAAAGTTCCGTTTTATTTCTGAAAATCTTTTAAATAACACGGTATGAGTTTAAAATGTGTGAGATATACAAGTGGTGTATATTGTTTGAGTGTAGGTTTTCAATTCTTGATCTCATATTTCATGTATGATGTGGTGTTCACATTTATTGATCTTTTTCTTTGTTCACTAATCTAAAGACTCCAATTTGAAGACAGTGGGTGGTTATTTTTTATTTATATCATATTAGAAATAAGATTGTTGTTGTTTGTTTTGTTTTTCCTCAGCCTAACCTAATTGCTAATCCATTTTAGGGACTTCAATCTGTCCTTTGGAGTATGATGAGATTTGTATTGTGTTTACACAATTGGTAATACTTGGAATATATTTTACTGGGAGATAGTGATGGAATGATTACCTGAAACGGATAGGAAATTGAGTATAAATAACTTGGAAATCAATTGTAAGGGATAAAATGGGCCATTTCATGTTATACAAAGTAGTGCCTTCTTGTCAGTGGTCATGTTATTGGCCTCCTTTTGAAGAAAAAAAAATAGTGGTATTTAGATATATTTGTTTGTGAGATGTGCTGATTTGCCCTTTCTCGATGGATTTGTCTACCATTTTTCTGTATCTATTTTGATTGTTATATTCCCCTGCATTATGTCATTCCAAGTGTTATACTCCATGACTTATCAATATGTTTTATCTATGGCTAAAGAATTGAAAACATAAAAATAAACATTAGAAATGTTGTTTAAGTTGTCTTTTTCATTTTTAACATGTGCAAATTCATCCATATCTTGGTTTTATAATGAAATTATAGTTTATGAAAAGTCATTGTCAAGCCTAGACTTTTTCACAAGCTACTGAAATTCGTTCATTAAGGGTTGTCTATAAGGATATTTAATTTTGTTATGGAAATTTAGATTTTTTTTTCCACATGTTGGTAGTTTACACAAGTGAGGCACTAACAGTTAACACTTTGCAAGATAAAAATAGGTTTCTGTATCGCTAAACATAGACTCTCAACTTTCTTAATTATTTGGCCACCCTTTTGTTTTAAATGATTATATTAAAATTTCTTTTGGTGTTATCTTTTCTCTCCTCTCTAAATTTAACTCTGAAGGTGAGAAACCTTGATCAATAAAAGTATTGTTTAATTTCAAATTGTGTTTCCAGGAAGAATGAATATCCAAAAAAAGTGCCACCCTTTTATGAAGTCACAAATAATTCAAAGGAGAGGCCAGATGTTTGGATTGACAGCCCTGACAAGTTGGCAGCCCTTTTTCTCTTTCATTTTCATTAACTATATCTATGATCTTACAATTCTTTGATCACTTTTTTAACTGCAGATCGGTCATACTTTCTATAACTAGCGATATCCGAACTATAAAGTCTGAGGTACTTCCATAATTCTGGTGCTTGAATCTCAAGTTATTATACTGCTTGTTCAGATTCTAGTTCTTGCAAAGATTGTATACTTATATCTTTCATGCTGTTGTATTTGTCATAATACCGTATCTTGCAAAGCTTTTTTTCCTTTGATGGTATGCTGCTGTTATCTTTGATCTATTATTTCTAGTTGTTTAATTGTATTTAACACCAATTTTAAATATTCCAAGGTATTTGCCGCACCATACAGTTTGAGATTTCCACGCATTCATCGTGTGAGATATGACAAGCCATGGCATGAGTGCCTTGATGTGCAGTGTAAGCATTCCTTGATTCTTAATCAACCAGTGGGCTTTCTGATATGTGTGACTGGTGTTTTACCCTTGTAGATGGTAAACTCTGAATATAGTTCCAACCGCCAAGTGTATCATGGCGCTTATTTTCGAACTGAATAATAAGAGAGATGTTGTGGAAATTTCAATAATCATTACATTATACTGTACCTGATTTCTATGATTTAGTCTGCAGCTAAGCTGAATGGTCTGTATAAATGAAGGTTTTCTTTTGTTCAATATTGGTATCTGTTAGTAGGCATCTCCAGTCATGATTATTTGTGCAGGGATATGTCACTGTTGTAAATGTAGCTTATGGGAAACATTTCCAGTGCCTATGGGTTAAAGATGCATGTGCAAACTAATATAATGGTTCAACACGAAGCTACAAGAGAATTAAAAGAAAGAAAATTGGGGCTCTGATAGATGTTGAAATATGGAAATAAAGGATTTCAAAAAAGTGCTAGAATTTCAGGAACATGGTAAAAAAAGGAGACATGATATCATTATTATTGCTTAAATGAACTATTCCTGGATTTTTGTGCGAGCCTCTTTTGATTTTGTTATTTCAATTTAGTTTTTGATTGCATTTCAATTTATAAAAAGCTGCTGCAAGTTACATTCAAGCAGCTGCAAGATACTTTTTTTGAAATTATGTTTGAATATTTCTATTTACTATCTCAGCATTCGTAGACTTGGTACATTCAAGCAATGGGAATACACAGAGGGGAACAGATCATGGAGGTCTGCAAAATCATGGATCAAAACGTGTGAAGTCCACCAAGAAGGGAGAGAAGAAAAATTTATCCATTGTCCCTGCTCATTTGATCCATACTGACATCTCTGGTGTTAAGGAGGAGACCCTCATATTTGCAAATATGATGTTCTGTATCCTCTAATTGGTTTCATGTTATCTACCTCCTTTTTCTTTTTGTGCATGTTTTTCAAATTCATCTGCCTATCGATTGGGAGATAATATACTATCCCTGTTCCCTGCTTTACTGTTGGCTGGTTCTCTGAGACTGTTCCGAGTGAATTAATCATGTTGTGTAGAGACAAGTTTTGGCCTATCCAGTTTCCAGTTGTTCCAAGACTTAATTAGATTTAAAATTATATAAATTTCCTTGACTTTGTTAGATTTTATCAATGTTCCTCCATCCTATTCTGTAGACTACTTTCACAAAATTGTGGTTGAGAATGGGGGAACTTTCTCAATGAATCTCAATGACTCAGTTACTCACTGCATTGCAGCTGAAAGAAAAGGTATGTCCTTTTGTTTTCCATTGGGTATTAGGCATAAGCTTGCTTGACTAAAATTGTGTGATGAGTTTGGCAGGGATCAAGTATCAAGCTGCTATGCATCATGGAGATATCATTCACTATTCTTGGGTCTTGGATTGTTGCAAACAAAAGCATCTTCTACATTTGCAACCGAAGTTGGTCCAAACTGCATTATGTACTTGCATTTTCTGTTTAGATTGTTTTAGTTTGTCAGCATAAATGCTAATGATTTTGCCGGTGGAAGGTACTACCTATTTCTTGCAGATTCTTCAAAGAGCAAGTTTCGGGAGGAGATTGACACGTTCTCTGATTATTATTACTGGGATATAGATATTGCAGACATTAAACAGGTATGCTTTTAGAAAGTACCATTATTGCCAGCTCAAATTTTGCCTCTTAGGAAGTTTTTTCCTTATACAATGAATATGTCTATCAAATAAACTTAAAAATTCAAAATTATATGTCCATCAACCAATAGGCAAAAAATTTCATGGTTTTGTCCTGATGTTGATTCATCGAACACCATGGTGTGCTTCAAAATACGAACAGCTGATGCAGCCAGAGTGGCAGAATGATGCAGTCAAAATTTCTGATGGCAGCCTCAAAAATCCAGGCATGCAGACATAGCATACACACATGCATGCATGTTCACATGTGGTTCAGTACTTAGAAGAGAGAAACTGGAAAGGGGAAGAGAGTTATGTATGTTGTCTCACAAACAAATAGAATAACCATGAGTTTGCTAGTTGCTTGTGTCACTTGTTAGGTTTTATTTAAGGTTATTTAGATGTGTTGGGATACATTAATTAATAATCAGTGGTGGTAGATTTATTTTTAAACATTATGACACTTAAGGTGTCCGTATAATTGTGATAACTTTAAATTAAAAATATAGGGACACTTCATAATTTTGATGGGGTCAGTTTGCTTGAAGTGTCAATATAGCCTTGATAACTTCATATTGAAACGATAAGGACCCTTAAAATATCTAGCACTTGAGACTAAGAGTCTCTCGATAATACTCCCCCAAAAAATTGCCTAGTTTTGGCACTTTGGCTAATGTCAGTAGGACACTTCTTTTTAAGGCCGGGAGGGGAGGAGGGGGGGGGGGGGGTGTGGGGGGAGGAGGGATGCGGGGGGGGAGTTAAAAAGAAGTGCCCTGTTGATATTAGCAGAAATGGCATGCTCTGTCATGCCATGTCCAAGTATCTGGAAGTGCTGATACTCCTGGAAATTTTAAAAATAGGCATCCAGGTAACTCTGGAATAAACTAGTGGGACCTAGTTTGTGGCATGAAGAGAATTCTACTTAAAAATGTATATCCTCTCTCATTCATAATTATGGACCATTTCTTGTCGTCCTTTTTAAGAATTTGATGTGACCAAAAGCATGCTAGATTAGTAGCCATATTTAAATAGCAAGGGAGTAAATAGATCAATGCCTCATTCTACCAATGTTCTATAATGGCATCTACTCTATTGCAACAGTACTCACTTTTACAGCACTGCTTGTGTACTTTTGTTCCTGAGAGGTAGATCGTATATATTCTGAGCATACATCATGAGCATCTTTATAATTGTTATTGGGAGATTATATTCTGATACATTGTCATGAGACTGAATCATTAATGTCCCAGTCCGGTTGGTCAGTGAGGTAGTGGAAGTTGTTGCAATTTGGTGTTGCTTTTAGCCTTTTATCACAATTTGTGTTCTTCTGCTGTAAGTTAAATCATGGTGTTGCAGTGCAAGATCCTTCTGCATGTCTCATATTGAATTGCTAATCTAAGACAGTTGTCCAAAAACATAATGATATCTGGAAAGCTGGAAAGTTATTTCTTCATTTTACCTGTGTTGTGAAGTTAGACTGGAAGACAATGATCTAATTGAGGACTTGGGTGTCGATGCTGGCCACCTACTGGCATGGCACATGCTTTGTTGTGCCAGAACATAAACATGTGCGACTACATGCTGAATGAAAAAAAAAAAGAAAAGAAAAAATTACTAAAAAATCCTTTTAGTTAAAAATATTAAGAAATGAATTTGAGAGATGTCATGCCAACCCACAACATATTCTAGCACAAGCCAGCAATGCACAGTACACGCTGGCCAGGACTGGCACTGCCAGCAGATGACTGCATGGGTCTAATGTATTATGTTTTTGATTTCCAGATATTCAGCAATATGCATGGACCAGAATATACGAACAACATAGATTATTATAAGAAGAAGTACTGTCCAGTGGAAACATTGTGCTTGTTTCAGGGTTGTTGTGTTTACTTCTACAAATCAATGTCTGTTATGTAAGTTTGGTGCTCATTATCATTCTAACTTTTCATCTACTTAATCAGAGAACAATATTGTCTAAATCCTATTCTGTAATATTTACATATTCTTCAAAATGTTTTTTGTTGTATTGAAGAAATACATGCGGTGAAGTAATATTAGAGCTTGCTTTAAGGAGGATGAGGCTTGAAATAACCATGCATGGTGGTGAAGTTTGCAGCAGTCTTCAACATGCCACTCATTTGATTGTGTATTCAACAACAAAAGAAGCCAACAACTTTGATGAAATATATAAAAGGTAAATATTGACAATTTTGTAGTGATCATCCACAGTTCCATAGACATCTGAGTACCATCTTTTCCAATTTCTGATGGTAGTAGGTTGTATCTGCTAGTACAAATTTTGATGTTTAAAATCTTGTATGTATGAAAATTTGATAAGAGAAATGCATATTTATGGGATGACTGTATAATTTACTTCATTTTATGACTTCCTTTTTTTCCACAATTTCAAAAACTTGTCTTTTTGTAGTTTATCAAATTTTGATGTTTAAAATCTTGTATGTATGAAAATTTGATAAGAGAAATGCAGATTTATGGGATGACTGTATAATTTACTTCATTTTATGACTTCCTTTTTTTCCACAATTTCAAAAACTTGTCTTTTTGTAGTTTATGCTATATTTGTACATATATGCATGCTTGCATGCAAGCATGCATCTTTTTAGTCAAACTGATTGAAACATTGATGTCTCCTTATGTTGTATCCTTTTTTTCCTGTTTTATTTTTTTTCTGACATGTCAGCTAATTAAATGATACCATGAATTTTGGAGTAGTTTATGTCTTCTGCTTCTGCAGTTTTCCATCTTCTCAAAGACACCTACTACATGACAGTAGGCTACATGTTGTGATGCATCAATGGTTGGAAGATTCATTAGAAAGAGGCAAGAAGTTGCACGAAGATTCTTATAACTTGAAGCCTGATACCTTTGAAGAAATTAAGATTGATGAGAGGTAACTAGTACAATGCTTTTATGATGATTTAGAGTGGATATGTTTGTATTATTTGCCATATTTTAAGCTCTAAAGAATTGGAGTGGTGAGGACTTTGGTAGACGGCATTAATGCACTATCCTTACTCCTTAGCATAAAAATTGGTCCTAATTTTGGCAAGCTTTTCATAGCCAGTTTACCTTTGAAAACTTTTAACCATCTGTCAGCATCTATATTATGATAGTGACCAACTTCGTGCTTGCCATCTAATTAGGTTCTTTTTTTATAGTCACCTGTTTCATAAGACAAGATAAAGACACAATAATTTTTTTCTTAATCATTTTTCAGTCTTTTAAAAATAATGTAGTTAAAAAGAATGAAAAATATCTAGAAGAAGAATCAATAAGAGACGAGCGACTTTCCCACAAGACAAATGATAATCCCTACGACTTGCATTTAGGCATTACATGAGTAACAAGCTTCCTCTTCCTGTCAAACATTAGATGTCAGATGAGCTCCGATGATGGTGTGTTTCTTGTCGGAATCTAGAACCAGCACCACTTCTGAGGCATTTTCTTGTTAGTAGTGTTTCTTAAATATCTGCTTCCCCACGCCCACACCTGCACCTCCTCATTCTGCCAAGTAGATGTCAGATGACTTCTGATGATGGTGTATTTCTTGTCGGAATCTAGAACCAGCACCACTTCTGAGGCATTTTCTTATTAGAAGTGTTTCTTAAATATCTGCTTCCCCACACCCACACCTGCACCTCCTCCTTATTCTGCCAAGTAAGGTCCAAATGTACATCCATGATGTAAGCAAAGATAGGATTTTCTTAGATTAATTACATTCTCTGGTTTGTGTGGTTTGTACAAGTAATTCTGTGAGCTGTTTTATAATATTGGAACAGATTCAGTGAGGATAGCAGGGATTTGGTGGATCTTTGTTGTGATGAAACAGTTACAGGTTGTAAAATTTGATAGATACCATCCTGCCTTGCATGGTTGTTGACACAGTGTCAAGGTGCACATTTATATCAGACTGACTGACCCATAATTTTGCTGCGGCAAGATGCTACATTACAGGATCCTTGTTGGACTGCATATATGTTGAATACTAAAGATGATAATCATTTTTAATGGGCTGAAGTATTATTTATCCTTTTCCAAGCCTTCACCTGTTTTGTTTTGGTTTATTTCATCCAGTCTAATGGTGGTGGCCAAGCCTTTAGGTTGATTCCTTCAAAAGATGCAGCATTATCCATGAGCTAGAACATTATGGTTTCAGTACAACTTAAAGATTTTTACATTTGTTTCATTGGATGTTTAAAATATGTTTTTGCACAGAATAAGAAATGAGGGCTTTCATAGCATATCATAGCTTGTCTTTATTTTCTTTTGGCAACATTGCATACTTTCTTGTGCCAACATGTTCATGTGCACAATATGTTAAGACGTATTGCGTCATCATGTCTGGGAATAACTGGCAGTCAATATATATGAAAATCTAAATGTTGAAATAATTGAGAGGTACTCTCTAGCAATGTGCATGAAAAGTTCAGTTCTCCTTAATTGCATATGGCATTGAGGAAGCCTTGAACTTATGAGCATTAAAATATAAAAAACTTAAATTAAAGATGATGGTTTTTTAATGAATTACTGTTTTCCCTCCACGTTGTTTTCTTCACTTCATGCTACCAATTGTTCCAAGTTCTGTTTCTTGTACTGCTTCCAACATCCATCTCGGTTAGACTTAGGAAGGATTTATGCATGCCTGCATGATCTTGAACATTGTTAATTGGTTCGCATCAATGGTGTATTTTTCTTAAAAAATTCTGCATTATTATTTGATGCTGCATGCTTATATCGCACAATTATATTATTTGAGGTTCATAATTTGTGGATATAACTTCATAATGGCTGTCATATTTAATTTCTAAGGAGTACACCTTTTTGTCTGTATATGTGTAACGGGCTTTTAAATAACAAACACACCTAGCTGTGTGTGCGCACACATTTTTGTGTAATTGACTCTTAAATAATGGTTGTGTGCCTGTGTGCATGCGCACACACCCACAGAGTGCGAGAGAGAGAGAGAGAGATGGGCTCGTACATAACAATTACCGATAAGCCATTTTATCATTATAACATCTCCGTGCAAAGGGGAAAAACAATTGTTATAATTTATATGACATTATCATTGTTCACCTGAATAAAGTAAAATTTGTGGTTCACATTTCCGTGCTAATTGAAAATATTATCACAATCCAACAATGCTATTACATTTATGTTTTTGTCCATTATTTCATGTTAATAATGGCTGATAACAGCAGTTTTAATATAGTCATTATCTTTGTTTAAGAACTAAGTGCAGCTCTAAACTAAGAAGATTGTCAGTCAGTGTAGAATGGTATAGTACAGCACCATATATGTCCCACACTAGTTTCCTTCCCTGCATGGGACATGGTACCAGCTGCATGTTAGTAGCTGGCATGTTGCCATGCCAGTGCATGTCAAGTGTGCCCTGCTGTGGCTTGTTAAGGCAAGGCATAGTAGTTACTATGCAAATAACGTGCTGGCACGCCACCAACATGTGATACTTCAATCCTTCATTGGAAGCAATCCTTGATTGGAACCTTGGTGCATTTAGGTCTGCAGATGAAAGTGTTGGATGCATTTAGGGAAAGCAAGTAAATTTGTGTTGGATGCATTAGGGAAAGCAAGTAAATTTGTCTTTAGTGTCCTTTTGATCGAATTGCTGCATATCTAAACTACTATATGGATGACCCAGCTTCATCTGACCTTTTTCTATATTCCAATTTTACCTTTTACAGAAGTTCATTCCTGTGCTTAAATAAAACCAGTAAGATCTCTTAATCAGTGTGGGTAACTTTTTGAGGTGGTGGGGACTCTTAAGGGAATAGATGGCTTCTATAGGATGCATGGAGCCATATATATTAGACACTCCCTCCAAGTCCTCTTATCTTGAATCGTGGAAGGCCTTGCCTTCTAGGCTCCAAAAACCCCCTTGTCGCAGCCCTTCGTGGTCACTATACCCATGATGATGATTGCAGTTTTCAGTGCTCCTGCTATATCCATCCCGCCTTCAAACTCTGACATCTCATAGTTCAAGTGGTGGTCATTGTCAGCATTAATCATCGGCTCATCTAGGTTGTCCTTATATTTCACTATAATTCTTTTTTTTTTTCCCCTTAATCCTGAACTTAAAAACTTTGATCGGGGAAAAAGAGAGAGCTTCATCCTTCCACTTCTTCTACTTATGTTCCCTCTATCAACGCAGTCTGATTTCTCTGTTGGATTTGAAAGTGATGTTATGTGGCGCAGCAGCATTTGCAGAGCAGATAGAGGGACTAGAAGAAGAAGATCGTGGATTGGAGAGCGAGATCAGGCTTGGGGGCTAGATGTTTCTTTGGCTGCAACAATTTAATGAAAGTCCAGCGTAGGAAATAAAGAAAATCTCAGCAATAATTTAATCTAGAAATAGATTAACCGCATTAATAAGAACTAAAGATGAAAGACTAACAACTGAGATCAATACATCAAGGCCAAGTACATATAAAAGTCCCTAAAAAAGAAAAATCACTGGGAAATGAATCTTTCCAAGTTTAATTATTTAAAAAGAAAGTAGATAGGTTTTGAAGGAAGGTGAAGAAGGTAAAAGGTGGGGTAAAAGGTTGTGATGGTGATGAGATAATGGCGATTACTTCAGATGAGAACGTGAAGGTCGGCGAGATTCAAGATTGCAATAGGTTTATCAGTTGTGGGTTACCCACGACCATCAAGGCTTGCGGCACCGCAATGAACAGCTTCAGCATGGAAAGGATGAAAGAGAGAATGTAGAAAAAGTGGAGAGGAGGGAGAGATCGATCCGCACGCGAGGAAAAAGCAACTACGGATCAAAAGATAGAGGGAAGCTATATGTAAAGAGAGGGGGATTTAGGATTTTTATGAAGTCTTTATTTTTTTTTCTCCCCCTCCTCTGAAGCCCCAAGAGCCATTATTCATAGTCTTTTTCTTCTTTCTTCCTTTTTTCTTTTCTTTTTTTTATTGATCTAAAAATGTCATTTCCTCTCTTTTCTCTATTTTTTTCTCTTTTCCTTTCTTTCTCTTTTTCTCTTTCCTCTTTTTCTTTTCCTCTCTTTTTTCTCTTTCCCCTTTTTCTCTTTCCTCCTTTTCTTTTCCTCTCTTTCCCCTTTTTTCTTTCCCTCTTCTCCAGTAAGAGATAAATCTGTGGAGAATCATATGGTTCCTGCAAATCTAGATTGGCTTCTCGATTTGGCAAAAAAAAAATGAAAAGGATTTGGTTTGGATTTGGGTCAACCTATCCAATTTTTATTAAAATAATTAAGCTGGATTGAATCAAATATCATAAAAAAAATAACTTGACAAATAAGTTAAAATCATGGCTTGATGCACTGCATTAGTTCTCTCCGGATGGGAGAGATCTCGATCCCATCGAGATGGCTTCCTGATAACTATGGTATAAGTCCTCTTGAAGTCGGTGCAATTCTACCTCTGATATCCAGCTGCCATCAGTCATGGGACGTCCTTGCCAATGGATCAAATATCAACGATGTGTACCCTGATGTGTCTTAGTCTCACGAATGTCCAAAATCTCTTTTATGCCCTTTGATGTCATCTCTGTATTTGTAATGAAAGATAGCGCCTTGACACCTATAGTAGTGGGTGTTTCTCCATGGTACTCAAACAAATCATTCATATTGAAAACTGGAAAGGTAGGTACTTCTAGTGGCAGATCAATAAGATAGGCATTTTTCTCTATCTTTTTGAGAATTTTGAATGATTCAAACTTCTTTCGGCCCAGCTTGCTATAACTTCTGGTTAGAAATCTCTCCTCTCTGAAATAGATCAAAACACTATCTCCCTCACTAAAATCCATATCTTGGCGGTGTAGCTCCGCTACTACCTTATATTTGGTGTTGGAATCCCGCAACCTTTTGTGAACTTACTGTTGCGCCTCTTGAACCTATTTCAAGTAGGACTCGACTTCTACACTAACTCTATCAGGATATGGAATTGGTGTTCGAATAAGAAAATGGGGAATAGAACGGTCATAGAAGGTTTCAAAAGGAGATTTTTTTCGTGGTTTTGTTGGTGAAACTATTATATGCAAACTCAGCTTGTGGTAAGATTAAATCCTATTGTTTTGGTCTTTCACCCTCTAAGTATCTTAAAAGGTTGCTCAAAGATCGATTTACCATCTCTGTCTATCCATTATTTGCGGGTGATATGGGTTGCTAAAATTTAATCTACTTCCTGCTCTGATCATCAGAGTTCTCCAAAAATGATTTATAAATTTAATATCCCTATCTGATATGACTGACCTAGGAATGCCATGCAGATGCATAATTTTATTGAAAATAAGTTTTGCAATATGTGATGCATCGGATGCCTCTTTATAAGAAAGAAATGAAATAAGCCATTTAAGTGAAGCGATTTACAACCATAAAGATTGAGTCAACATGTTATGCAGTTTTAGGTAGGTGATTGGGGAGTTCCTCTGGCATAATGTTAGAAAACTCATCTAAAAGTGGTCGAATAGTCGAGGAAATCTTAGGAGTTTTAGTTGTTTTTTTAATCACTAAGACAAACCATAAGGGATCCTACTAGGTTTTTGGCAAATTGAGACTTGTTCAAGGCCATCATGGATTGTCCCTCTGTGGGATGGTTTTTGGGATAAGTCCGACTTAGGCTTAGGCATTGATGTACTATTGAGAGGAATTAGCCTAATCTTTTTGTTGTCCTTAGTGACTATGTATGTATTCTTCTTCCCATCATAAATGATGCTACGATCAAATTGCCAAGATCTTCCTAACAGCAAGAGACATACATCCATGGGTACTACATCACACCAAACCTTATCAGTATAAGTCCTTCTAATGAAAAACTCAACTAGACTTCGTTGTGTTACTGGAACCTTGTCCCCATCCTTAAACCAGGTAATTTGATAAGGTTGTGCAAGCTTGTCAGTTTTTAACTGAAGCTTGTCAACCATCTCTTGGGAGATAGTTCTTCGTGCTCCCACTGTCAATTATGATAGAGCAGAATTTTCCTCCAGCACTGCAGATGGTTCGAAAAAGATTGTGTCGTCTCCAATCGTCCTTGATAGTTTTGGGTTCTACTAAGATTCAATTGATCATTAGGTTTGGTTCAGTAACTTCAGTAGGCTCATCAAGGATTTCGCTATCTCCAATAGCATCTTCCTCTTGCATTTCTACCTCTTCTTCCTATTCACTCTTGTCGGCATTTTCAATCAAATTTGTTCGAGGTTGAAACTATCTTAAAGGACACTTTGACGACTTTTCATCCGGTTGTCTACACTTGCAACAAGTAATATTGGATCCTAGGGGCTTAGGATCTAAAATTCCTTTATCCTTGGTATCAACAACAGATTTTTGAGGGGGTTGGATGTCATTGTTCAGGGCTGGTTTGGTTCCTACAGCAGTCCTCCCGCTTAGTTTTTTCTGTCGAAATGTTTGTCTTTTTAACTTGGACTCAGCCTTAAGGGCATGACTGTAGGCCGCATTGATCTACAGAAAATTGTAAAAGGTTAAGTTGTCTTGAATTTGAGGGCGAAGTCCGGCAAGATAGCGAGCTATCCACTGTTCTTCATCCTCCTTAAGGTCATTGCGGGCTTGCAAGATATAAAATTCTTCAGTATATTCTTGCACCGTTTTAGACCCCTGCCTAAGATTGTGAAGTTTCTGGAATAAGGTTTGTCGATAATCGATAAGAAGAAATTTTTTTTTAAAGTTTTATTTCATTCTTTTTCAAGAGGCGATTTTCTCCTTGCCTTTTCTAACCTTATCATTTTGGACTTGCTTCCACTAAACTAAGGCATGACCTTTCAACTTAAGAGAGACAAACTTGATTTTTTTGTCCTCGAAAAACTCTTTTCACTCAAAGAATTATTCTAACTTATCGATCCAATCTAGAAACTCTTTAGGTTCTAACCTACCCTCGAACTCACTGTCATCTATCTTAATACCCTGATCCCAACATGTGGTGTTTGTTTGACATTGGTTTGGCCAGCTTCTCCTAGGAGGTATGTCTTCTACATCAAGGTCGCTCTCAGAATTGGTGGCGCCATCCCCCCTATGTTGACGAGTCATGTTCATGGTTTCTAACATTTGTTGTGTTTGATTTAATCGGTTTTGCATATTTCTCATGGTCCCTTGTTGTCTTTCATATGCCTTTTTCCAATTCCTAGGATTTTCTAAGTGATTGTTTGCGATTTTGAAATGCTAATGGCCCTACAATGAGATGTTAATGATTTGAGAAAGTTATGGACAGCCAACAAGATGCAAGAGATGGATTTTGAACATTTTTTTTAAAAAAAATCTTTCTAGACAACAATGAAGTGCAGATAGGATAAGTTCATGCAATATGCGTGCAATGATGTATGGTTCTAATAATGCATGTGAATGAAAATCTTTGGATTAGAACTTGCTCTGATATCACTTGATGTGGCCGCAACAATTTAATGAAAGTCTAGCGCAAGAAGTAAATAAAATCTCAGCAACAGTTTAATCCAGAAATAGATTAATAGCAATCATAAGAACTAAAGATGAAAGACCAACAATTGAGATTAATACATCAATGCCAAGTGCATATAAAAGTCCCCAAAAAAAAATCTTCAGGAAATGAATCTTTCTAAGCTTAATTATTTAAAAAGAAAATAGATAGATTTTGAAGGAAGGTGAAAAGGGTAAAAGGTGGGGTAAAAAGTTGTGATGGTGATGAGATAAAGGCGATTACCTTAGATGAGAAGGTGAAGGTTGGCGAGATTCAAGATTGCAATAGGTTCATTAGTTGCGGGTTACCCATGACCACCAAGACTTGTGGCACCGCAATGAACAACTTCAGCATGGGAAGGAAGAAAGACGAGAATGTAGAAGTGGAGAAGAGAGAGAGATCGATCCGGACGCGAGGAAGAAGCGACTACAGATCAAAAGGTAGGGGGAAGCTATATGTAGAGAGAGAGGGACTTAGGGTTTTTATGAAATTTTTATTTTTTTTTCCTCCCCCTCCTCTCAAGCCCCAAGAGCCATTATTTATAGCCTTCCTCTTCTTTCTTCCTTTTTTTTCTTTTTTTCTTTATTGGTCCAAAAATGTCATTTCCTCTCTTTTCTCTCTTTTTTTTCCTCTCTTTTCCTTTCTTTCCCTTTTCTCTTTCCACTTTTTTTTTCCCCTCTTTTTTTCTCTTTCCTCTTCTTTTTCTCTCTTTCCTCTTTTTTTTTTCTTTCCCTCTTCTCTAGTAAGAGATAAATCTATGGAGAATCATATCGCCCCTGCGAATTTAGATTGACTTCTTGGTTTGTGGGGAAAAAAAACGAAAGGGATTTGGTTTGGATTTGGGTCAACATATCCAATTTTTATTAAAATAATTAAGCTAGATTGAATCAAACACCATAAAGAAAATATCTTGACAAATAATATAAAATCATGTCTTGATGCATTGCATCATTTTCTTTTCTTTTTTTTCTTTTTTTCTGTCCTTCTACGGAAACAGTGGATGTTACCTAATAATAGTGGCTTTTGTTATTTATTTACATGCTTGAGAGACTTAAGATGGGATCTTTGTTCTTTGTCGTTATATAAAGGTTATTGACCCAGCTTAGCCCTGAACAGGATCTTGTGGAGAATAAAATAATGTCTTGTAATGGCATTATTAGTCATTGTAATAGTACATGATGAATTTTATCACAATGGACAACACCCCAAAACAATGGCATTACTTGCTCAATTCACCTCCCAATAAACATAATATTTTATTTGAAATATTTAGAAAATAAAATGATAGTATGAATAATGATCATTATAGTTTAGTTGTTTTCTGTTGTTATCGTCCCACATTACTGTTATAGTAATAATGGCCATTATAATGTAGTTATTTTTTTGTTGTTATTGCCACACATTTCCCATTATTAGTAACTTACATGGATTATTATAATAGCTATTAGTTGAAGAAAAAATTTCCAGTAAATGAAAAAAAAGAAATGATTTTCATCATAGAACAAATAACGTTGTCGTTAATCAAGGAAAAAATAATGGTTTTGGGGGATTCCATTGTATGGATATCAGTGTGCAATTTAACTCGCCAAATAAAATGTCTTCCTGGATTAGTATATGGATTAGCTTTAAAATTATTCTATTTAAGTGGACAGTAATCATGTTATATAACCAATTGTTATTCCTATTATAACGTGATAACATGGAAGTGATTCTGTTATTTTTCTCAATGATATTTATGTGTGTATTAGAGGGACTTGAAACCAAAATGACAAAAATAGAATGCTATATTGCCAATTGTTTTAGGTAGGTAGTGTTTGGTTGGAGGGTAAGACCTAGAATAGGGCTTTATTCCAGCCAAAGGCCAATTGTAAAATAGGGATAGTCTTGGATTAGGCTATGCCCGGTCAAACCATTTTACTCTCGTATTTTGGGCATAGGCCATTTCATGTCCATCTTTGCATAGGCTTATACCAACTTCACCTTTTTACATTGTTCCTCTAATTAATTTTATATTTTCTATTATATTATACACATATTAAATATGATAATTAGTATATTAAGTATAGTATTACTAGCATGAAATATTATAATGTAGTATTACTATTATATAATATTATTGTTCTTTTAAAGTTGTAATGAATCACTATAATATTATGATATTATTATATTATATGATGATATTATATTTGTGTATGTATGTGTATATATATATTTATGAAATATATGTACAAGAATGCTTGCTTTTCTAAAATTCTTTAACAAGTAAACCATGTACGAAGCACGTGCCAAAAAACTAGTATGTTATAAAAGAAGATGCTAGGATTTAGGAATTGCATTGTTTCTCCAGAAGTTGGATGTTGTAAAGCAACACAATAAAGTGACACATAGTTGCTGGTCATTTATCGTTAGATTTCTTGACATGCAAATAGGATGGCATCATTATTAACTCAGTTGTGGATCCATGCTATGTGGTATAGCATATTTGTATGCTTACAAAAATAAAGTGCACATGATATATGTATTGTGTATGCATAGATAGGTAGAGAGATATAGAGAGGCTAGACCCTCCCCCCCCCCGGCCCCCCCCCACAAAGAAAAAAAAAAAAAGGAGAGAGCTTCCTAATGGGAATTAATGGACCTTCCAAAATGGAATCATTGATCGTGGTCTAGGATGCATCAAATTCCTACAAATAAAAAATCATGCATTTTTCATTTCTTTTACCCATGCATCAAACCAATGGAAAATGAACAATTTTAATGGTATAATGCCATGTTTTCATTTGACCTATAGTCTAGAAGCATACAAATTAGTAGAAATCTGATATGAATATGTTTTAAGATATTTAGATGAAGATCAATGGTTTGAATTTACAGATTATGTACCGAATGATACAAGGTTCATCGAACCAATACCAAGGGTCATATTGGCCAGCTACTGGTTTGGTGTGATACTACTGCATACAGTATCTACCAAGGTGTACCAAAAGCAGGGAAAAGGAGAGATTTGGAGGGGGGGAGAGAGAGAGGGAGAGACGGAGAGGGGAGAGGGAGGGGTACCTATCGTCGTCTTTGTCGTCGGCTTGGCAATGGTGGTGGCGAGAAGCCAAAAACCCAAGCAATGAGGGTCTCAACCTTGTGAAGGATTGCGAGCAAGAGGCGAGCACGATCGAGCGAGAATGTGTGGGGATAAAGATAATTAGGTGGTTGGCTCTTGAACTGCTTGCTTCAAAGCGGTTCGAACATATTCGCACCATCCCAAACTGAACTACCAAATTGACTTGGTTCCATACATATTTGGTTTGATACATCATGAACCAGGCAGTTTGTGTTGGTTTGGCCAACATTGGTGTTATATACTTTAGTTTATTAGCTATATTAATATCATTTATTTTGTGCTCACTTGATGCATGGGAAGAGACCTCTAAAATAAATAACTTCTAGTTGCTTGGATTTTATACGCCATATATCATAATCAATAATGTCAGTATTCATTCGGCAAGTTCCATCATCGATTTCAACTAGAAAGTATTTGAGGTCAAGTACACTCGAATGTATTCTAGCCTTGTATGTGTGTGTGCACGCGCGTGCATGTGCAATAGGTATTTTTCAGTCCTTATGATTTTATACACCATAGATCATGATCAACATTGTCGATATTCATTTTGAGAGGTTCATTGATTTCCAGTAGGAAGTATTTCGGTCATATACACACAGGTGCATTCTAGTCTATTTATGTATGTTTGTATGTATAAGAAAAATTTTAACTGTGCTAGAGCCTAGAGGTAATTGTATGTTCATGTATGCTCATCTTTCTGCTTCCATGAAGAATGAAATATATATGCTAAGCTTTCTTGTTTCCCCTTGCTCATCTTTTTTTTTTTCCTCTTTTGTCCCGGCAGGCACAATCTCATATCTCCTGTAACTACAAGCAATGCAGAAAAACAGTGTGTCTCTAGACTAAATATAGGTGAAAAGAAGAAAAGAGATAGGCCCATGCATGCTGATGCAAGAAAGGGTAGAACGGGTCCAAAACTCACACGAAGAACACGGGCAAGGATTGGAAACAGACCTGCAAAAATAGATGCAGATGAAGCAGAGAACAGTGATTGCTCAGATGAAACTTCTATGGGTAAAATCCTGAAGTCAAGAAAAGAGTCTAACATTGACATCACAGAAAGTGCAGGGATCAAAGATCAAGAATCATTTTCAGATGAAAGTAGTCAAAGAGGAGCCTTAGGATCAAGGAAAGAGTCTAAAGGTGACATGGAGGAAAGTGAGGATATCAAATATCAAGCACCGCATTTTAGTATTCAAGCAGCTGAGTGTCATGCAGGGTCTCAGAATGTACATTTAACTGATTGTGATAAAAAGTCAGAAGCACCAGAAGATATAACCAATGAAAGGTTTGACAATGTGCAAACTGTGCATGTCACAGAAACAGGAACTAAAGGAACTGGTGAAAAAATTGAACAAATTGTTGACCCACTGCATGCTATGTTATTAGATATGATACCAAGTCTTAGCCAGAACAATGCGGAAACTGGAAGCTCCATTCCTGAAGGCAAGGAAACACAGCCAGATCTCCACACCAACCCAGTGAAGAAGAAAGTTAGCTACAAAGATGTTGCAGGTCAACTCCTCAAAGATTGGTAATAGCTTTAAAAATCAAGTGATTTGGTTTGTGTGCGTACACGGGGTATGACAGCAAAAGATGTAAAAGTCTGCAATACAAGCGGTAGTGCTTTTTTGTATATATTATTACAGTCAAGGTATCATTATAATGCTTGCCTTTGAGATGTCATGTTTCACAAATCTTTCTTGTACAAAAAGTACAAAAATCTTGAAGGAAGCTAATCTACTACACTGGATTTTATGCAGTCAGAATAGTGTTACCCCATGAACAACCATCATCCTTGGCATGCACTTGTGGTGGAACAACTTTTGTTTAGGGTCCAGATTGACCTGTGGCCAAATTTCAGTCTGGTTTTATGTGGTTATGTCAAATGTGTTGATATGCCCTTTCAAATGGGAGCTGGTTAGGACAACTTGCGACAGTCAGCACAAGTGAGTATTTCTTGAAACCCGATATGACGTTGTTTTAAGTCTATACCATGGATTTGATCCTTATAAAAAGGAGAGGTTTTGAATGGATCTATGAAATGTGCATAGTCTTATACTGGATTAATTTTACAATCTCTGCTGGTCTTCATCCCCTTGATGTCTCATAATCCTTATGAGTGAATCGCCTGCGGCTGGATGCTTGTTTGAATGGAAAAGCATAGTTTTAATATAATGGCCCCTATAACATTTCAGCCACTCCCTGCTATGTTATTAGGACAAATAACATAAAGAAATAATTGCCATTATTTTCCATAATTTCCTATTGCAGCGGTCCATTATAACGTGAATAATGGCCATTTTTCTCTTGTACCTTATTATGAATAAAATATTTTTTTTTGAAAATTCAAAAGTTATGTTAAAATTCCCTACAAAAGTAATTGTACAGTCCAAAAAAATGATATTATTTAATCTAATAAAAATAGAATAAGAGAACAATATTATTTTCGTTATTACATGTTATTTTTCATTATAATAACCATTACTCTAGAGATTGTTTTCATATTAAAAACCTTAAAAATATTTTTTGAATAAATAATGGATATTATCACTATTATGATGGTTGGGGTCCATTACAATGGGATACCACGTTATCTAAGACGTTGGCGACAACAACTAGAATCCTCAGCCTTGACTGAAAGGTCGAGACTCTGTGCCTCTCATGGTTCACTTTGATCCAGGGCACGTTGGTGGGGCGTCTGCACTTGCTTTTCAGCTGCATTATTGATTCATTGTTCAGATTTCATTGGTTTCTTGCTTTTTATGCGCACACATTTAACTGAGGGCTTTCTCCTTAATAATAAATTGCTCAGTAAGATTATGCAGTCTTTGCTCTTAAGCTGGAAAAATAGTTTACAGACAAGGTTTCTATCATGGTTTTTTTTTGTTATATTTTTTATGTGGGAACCATGGATTATGTTAATGTGGATAGGATTGCAATCAATCATCTTTTCGATATTCTATTGGCATCATGGATAATGTTAACATGCTATTGGATCCCATTGATAGGTTGCAAGTGTTGGGTGGATGTCTGACCAGGATACCACCTCTCAAGATCTTTTCAGTACCACGCGATGCAGCAGGAAGAAAGAAAAAATAAAACAAAAGAAAAACAATCAAAATATGTGGATCAGCCACAAAAGGGCTCGCCTCCACGGGGCATGCAAACTTCACTATTAAAAAAAAATTTTTACAAGAGAAAACCTAATGTACACCCAATTCTCTCTCACCTGAAGTTCCCCTCACAAAAGCTCTCTCTCTCTTGAAAGACCCCCTGAACTCCTGAAGTGTCTGGCGACCGCTGTCCAGGAGCCCTGCTCCTTCTCTCATAGCAACGCTTCCGCCTCTCTTTTTCTTCTCGGGTTCGTACGGCGCGAGAAAATCAACCACTGCTTCCTCTGTTCGTCACAAGGGTCCTTTTAAAGGGTTAAACAGAGTTTAAATCTAATTAGATTAGGTTTAAGAGTCCTAAACAAGCCAAATCAACCTCCTCAACCGTCGGATCGTCATTGGAATCTCTCTGGCTGTCCGATCGTGATTGGTCCACGGAATAGTGCCGTGGACCGCGTGAAATGCGTGGGAAATGCCCACGCGGTCCACAGGCCCAGCCGTGGACCGTTCGGTCCACGGTGGACCGGTGCAAAGGGGCCAGCAGACCGTTGGGCCTGGGCTGGCCCGCCCACGCGGGCCTGGGACGCACCCGCGCGCCCGCTTGGGCCGCGCGCACTGCTGGGCCGCGCGCCCAGCTGGGCCGCGCGCCTGCCTGGGCCGCGCGTCCCGCGCGGGCGTGGGCCGCGCGTCCCGCGCGGGCGTGGGCCGCGCGTCCCGCGCGGGCGTGGGCCGCGCGTCCCGTGCGGGCGTGGGCCGTGCGTCCCGCGCGCCACCGCCTGCGGTCGCGCCGCTGCCGCCCGCCACCGGTCGCCGGCGGTCCTCCGCCTCCTCGAATCTCGTGCCGACTTCAAAAGCTCGTATCTCTTCCATCCGAGCTTCGTTTCAGGTGATCTTGGTCTCGTTGGACTCCGTTTTTTGCTACGAATCTCGCTGTGGGCTTAATGTGGGCTGAATCTCGAGGCGTCAAATCCTAACAATCTCCACCTCGACTCGATATTCGGCCTCCTCCAAACTCCGAGAGCTTCTGGATCTCCTCGCCCCCATGCCCTGGGGCAATCACCTGCTGATCATGGATGGGCAAACATGGGAGTCGAGCCAGGCTGCTCGATCCCATCTCTGTCGTATGCTGTGCTCCTCCTGATCTGAGATCTGCTCGGGGCATCGTCCTGCGGTAATAGGAATCTCACCTTGCGACGTCGCCTCTCGTCCTCCCGAGTCTCCTGTCTCGTGCCCGATCCGCCTCCTGGAGCTCCACTTCACTCTGAGCTCCACCTGGCTCCCGAAGCTCCACCTCGCACTGGGCTCCTTGCCAGGTAATAATGTCCTCTGCTTCCTTTTTTTTCTCCAGCACAATCCTATCGCCGCGTAGCACCCTCAGGATTCCTCCACCAGCTACCGTCCTGTAGCCTCTCGAATCCAGTCTGCTAAGTGAGATAAGATTTCGCCTGAAATCGGATATGTATCGGACCTCCCCCAATCTCCTCACTGCACCGTCATGTGTCCTCCAGTTGACCGTCCCAATGCCTCTGATCGCACAGCTCGATCCATCCGGCAGATAAACAGTGTCCTCACTGTTCTCCAGGGAGTCAAACTGCTCCTCTTTGCAACATAGATGATAGGGGCATGCAGAATCTAATATACACTGCTGGGAAGAAGTAGATACCTCGTCAGATATCTCCTGGACATCTCCATCTAAATCGCTGCCGGCCGTCGCTACAGCAGCCACCGTCCGATTTTTAAGTTGAGGGCAATCTTTGGCTAGATGCCCCAACTCCTCACACCGGTAACATCTGGTTTTGCTCAAGTCCTTTCTGGATTTAGACCGCCCTCGTTGCGATCTCCTGTCGCTCCGTCTACCGCCTCCTGCTCCTCCAAAAGCCACCAAAGCTGAGCTACCGCCACCTGAGCTCGAAGCTGGGTTCTCCCTCTTGAGAACCTCGTTCTGGAGTATCGCCATGATAACCTCGTCCATCTTGATAGTACTCTTCTCCACTAGAAGAGCAGTCACCAAGAACTCGTACGAAGAGGGAAGCGACGCCAGCAAAACCAGCGCCCTGGTCTTCTCCTCAACGTTCTCGCCAACGCTGAGGAGGTTGGTGAGGATCTTCTGGAAGTGGCTGAGATACTCCTGCACGCTCTGTCCCTCAGTCATCCATAGTTGGTAGAACTGCCTCCAGAGGAAAAGAGTGTTGGTGAGAGACTTCGCCATGTACAACTCCTCGAGCTTCGACCACAGCACCGTCGGGGAAGTTTCGCTCAGCACATGGATCACCACCTCATCCGCCAGGTACATGCGGATGGTACTCACCGCCTGCATCTGTAGCCATTTCCAATCCTGCACCTCCATGGTGGTCGGTTTCTCATCGCACAAGAGAGCATCGATCAACCTCTGTTGGATGAGCACGTCCTTCATCCTTGCCTGTCACAAGGAGAAATTACTCTTACCATCAAACTTGTTGATCTCCATCTTGATTGTTCCTGTCTTCTCCATCTTCAGTCTTGCTCACCACCACTGCAATCTGCGTCCTTGTACCGCCTTGCTCTGATACCACTTGTTGGGTGGATGTTTGGCCAGGACACCACTTCCCAAGATCTTTTCAGTACCACGCGATGCAGCAGGAAGAAAGAAGAAACAAAATAAAAGAAAAATAATCAAAATACGTGGATCAGCCACAAAAGGGCTCGCCTTCACGGGGCATGCAAACTTCACTATGAAAAAGAAATTTTTACAAGAGGAGACCTCACCCTCAACCCTTGTACACCCAATTCTCTCTCACCTGAAGTTCCCCTCACAAAAGCTCTCTCTCTCTTGAAAGACCCCCTGAACCCCTGAAGTGCTTGGCGACCGCTGTCCAGGAGCCCTGCTCCTCTCACAGCAACGCTTCCGCCTCTCTCTTTCTTCTCAGGTTTGTACGGCGCGAGAAAACCAACCACTGCTTCCTCTGTTCGTCACAAGGGCCATTTTAAAGGGTTAAACAGAGTTTAAACCTAATTAGATTAGGTTTAAGAGTCCTAAACAAGCCAAATCAACCTCCTTAATCGTCGGATCGTCACCGGAATCTCTCTGGACCGTCCGATCGCGATCGGTCCATGGAATAGTGCTGTGGACTACGTGAAACGCGTGGGAAACGTCCATGCGGTCCACAGGCCCAGCCGTGGACCGTCCGGTCCACGGTGGACCAGTGCAAAGGGGCCAGCAGACCGCTGGGCCTGGGCCGGCCCGCCCAGCGGGCCTGGGACGCGCCTGCACGCGGGCCCGTGCGGGGCTGGGCTGCGCGCTCGCCTGGGCCGCGCGTCCCGCGCGGCCTGGGTCGCGCGTCCTGTGCGCCGCTGCTGCCCGCCGCCGTTCGCCGGCGGTCCTCCACCGCCTCAAATCTCGTGCCGACTTCAAAAGCTCGTATCTCCTCCATCCAAGCTCCATTTCTGGTGATCTTGGTCTCGTTGGACTCCATTTTTCGCCGCGAACCTCGCTGTGGGCTCAATGCGGGCTGAATCTCGAGGCATCAAATCCTAACAGCAAGTTCTGTATTCTAAATTTTCCATTCGCTTGAGATTTGAATCCTCGACTGTGTAGTGGTCAAATTTGATCCATTCTAAAGATTCTCAATAGGTATTTATGGTTCACAAGTAAAATGTATCCAGTGAGGCTTTTCAGATTTTTTGCCCCTTGGATTATAATTGCAGTTTTATGATTGGCGCAGTCATCTTGCGCTCCCCCCCGCTGTGCTTCTTCAATGTGGAATTTGAATGCTAAGAGCCCAAGGTTACAACTAAAATCCCGTCTAAAAGACCAGGTTATCCTCCAAATTTTGCCAACTGGATTTCAAGCAATGGTGGCAAACATCAGATGCTTCTGAGACTATCGAACCATCGACCTCTACTTAATGATGCGGGTAATACAGGTTCTGAGAGGAAAGTGACATCTGTCCGATCTCAGAAATTTTTTCAAGCCTCAGGAAACTGGATGTTATGGGAAACATATCCAGTTGATTGAAAAGATTCGTCAGCAAAGCCACCATATGGTTGTGCTTTCTGGATTGTTTGGCATCTGTTTCCCATAGCATTGCCACCATATGAATTAAAGAGGCTTCTGTTTTCTAAACGCTGAGGTTTCCCAATAGCATCAAAGCGGCATCTGTTTTACACAAAACTTTCGGGATTGTTTGGCACCATATGGATGTTATGGGAAACATGGATTGTTTGGCATCATAAAATCATACCCATGCAGATAAACCTCATTCCTTTGATCAGAATCCACATGCATGAAGCCTGTAAAGCATTTAAACATTGTTGTTCTGCAACTGCATCCAGAAATTAATAAACTGATTGCTTGTGCCCGGTAATGAAGCCGCTTCCTTGGATTTGTTTTTGTTACAAGAATGACGCAACCTTGCAGTTCCGGCAGGCATATTGAGGATATTAGTTCAATCATAATATAAAAATCTGAAAGTTTCAAAAAAATAAAATTAAAAAAAAAAGTAAAATTCTGATTTGCAATGATTGAAAAAAGAAGTTATGCCAAAGGATGCCATGAAAGAGTAGTTATTTTTCATTTTAGCTACGTCATAGAAATCATATGCTGTAAGAACTTGCATGGCGATTATCTGCCACCATTCTATCAGCAAAGACTAGAACAAAACTGAGTTTCCCTACAATTCTTTGGCACAAACTTTGACAGAGTAAAATAAGAAGACAATCAAAGGGGGTTGGTAAGACCAATTAGCACGTCACTTGTGCCACTTGCATGCATCAGATTCCCATGGATAGGATAGCCTTCCGAATAACCACACATGTACTTCACCAATGTTACTTCCAACACATATTCCTACTTCCACGGACTAATCTGCAACTCTCCTAAACTTGCCAACAACACTATCAATAATTATTCAAGTTACGTTCTTTGTAACAGGCCCTCCAAAATCAAACACAATTTTTCTCAACCCAACACAATATGGTGGGTCCTAAAGCAGTCTGTAGAAAACAACCCAGAGCCTCAGAAGTTGGACAAGATTATTATCGGAACACTCATTGGATGGAGTCCTAGAAGCGGTGCTCAGGCCTGGTCAGAAATCGAGAAAGAAAGGGTTTGGATGATACATGCTCAAGCCGGGGTGATATCAATGTCGTTGGACCGGGGCCATCAGGAAAAAACTGAGAACTTAATTATTTCAAGTCAGCTATACTATTGGGTGTTCCTCACAAGAGGTTGCATTCGAATTAATGAAATATCCAGGTGATCTCACAGGAACTTAATTATTTCAAATCAGCAGGTTGGCAGCCAAAAACTCTGGAAGTCTGAATTACCATCCACGTTACGGATGTTGGTAAAGCAAAGGTGCGGCTGAACCAGCTAGGCAACAAGGTGACAGATACGATTATGATTACTCTCTAATGTTGCGCAAGTTGTTAAAGCAATATTATGATTAAGCTAAGATGGCAATAGTCATGTGGATTATCATAGTAATGCTAGAATATTGGCACTCTGTTTAATGCAGGTAGTTCACATATCATCTCAAAAGGTGACAGATAGTTCATATTTCAGTTTGACGAGCCTGGTTTGTTTAGACAAGTAAAATCTTTTCAGGGCTCTTTGGTCGGAAGAATTTATAGGAGATGGATAAGCTGATACTAGGTGTAAGGAAACATCCAAAAGTTATCACCTTTCAAAGGAGTTGTCTTCCATCTATGTCGCATTTATTAAGTGAAAGAAATGATTTTCTGTTTTTCTTAAATTCTTATATATCATTTAAAAGAGAAGTTGAATTACCTTCTTCGGTGATCTTGGAACTTCACAGTTTCATACTCACACGCGTGGTATAATCTCTGAGACGGCAACATGACCACTAGAAGGGTAGACATCATAATCAAACATATTGTAATTTGTTTGATAAGTCGTTAAATTTTACAGTAAGGTTCATTTATCATGGCCGGTAGGATGATCCGGGCAACCAATTTGCCAGCTTTTAGTCTGGACCGGTGTTGCACGTACACAGATAGGAGAATCAGCTCCAGGCATGTATCCAAGTTCCGACCCAGCAACGGGGGAAAGAAAACATATAAATTTACTTAAATTATATAACTATACCTTTAACCATTACATGTTACTAAAAGAAAATGTCACAAAGATATTGTTTATTAAGATCTTTCAATATATATTCCTCATTCAAACTTCCCAAATAACTTAAGGATGTTAGAAATAATATTTTACAAAGTTGTTTAAAGACCTACATTCTTAGCAAATCTTTAAAAAGAATAACTACTCACTCCTAATATCAAATTAAAGGATCAAACTTGTTGGAAGAGTTCAACTCACATCAGTGTTGGAAAAGTTTTACTCTTCCAAACTTTAAAAGTGACTACCAAAGTTCTTCATAAGTATCCAATACATATCCGCCATAGATTGTTGGAGCTAAATGCGAGTGTTCAGAAAACAACAGTCTAAATCTCTTTGGATGCCTGATTAGTGGATCCAGAAACAACTCCCGCACAAGTAGGAGCAGGCTGGAGATGAGATGGCAGCGAAAAGATAAATTATGAGAACCTCAAAGGCCTATGGACTCCATTCCAAATATTGAAGACATCCAAGAATACACCTGAAAAGGTGATTTTTGGTATCTCAATCATGGGATCAATTAGATCAACTAGTGACCTCCATCTTCCAAACCCCTCTTGCCACCATCTTCTCACAAGCATAGAAACCAAGCATCCAAACAGGCCTTGAACAACAAGGTATCCTTTTTTTCATTATTTTAGATTATAATACCCCCTATTTTTGTAAAAGACAAAGTAGACAATTTGGGTAAGGCAAAAAAAAAAAAAAAAGAAAACTTGAAGTGTTCATTCATGACACAGTCCCCTTTGTCTCCATAGAAATTAACAAAGCATCATAATTTGAACAGTTAACAGAAATCCTATATGAGAGTAAACGACGGATTCAAGTTTGTGATATATAAAGGATGACTGCTGATGAAGGACATCTGTGAACAGGATTAATGACAAATCGGCAAGTGAAATCTACAATTCGGTGGAGATTCAGGGTCTGATTATTCATCCGAATGAAAAATAGAAATCTAATATTATAAGCCTTGGACAATGATTGATAGATTTTTTTCTATTTTCCAATTATCTTGAATGGACTAAATTCTCTTTTTATCAGGTGCACGTTTGTTGTATCTTTGTTATAGTATGTTATAGAGGAAGATCCATTGAATAATCATATATCAGAAAAGAAAGTGAGCATACCACTTCTCTTGATCTTATCTCATGTGGGTTCATAGGTGGGTGGTTCAAGGGTTGTCAGCTAAACCTTCAACCAGAAAGTGTGGTAGAGGTTCCAAAATTCAATATTGGGTTCTTCTTTACAACGACATATCATGTATACGTCTCAAAATGCAATATTGGTTTCTTCTTTACAATGACATATCATACATACGTCATGTTTCTTCCCAGATCTATCATCCATACAATGATCTCTTACAAGTCAAAAATCAAGCCTTAACAGGAAACTTAGAGCTATTGATATCTTAAGAGCAAGTATACTAGTCAGGATTCATGGCATTCCTTGGCTTTCAATAGTCCTAGTCAATGTTTTAAGACTCCACCTAATCGATGGTTCGACCCATTATTAGCCCGCCCAATTTGACCACTATTCAGAGGCCTTGTTTTTTGGTTGATGTTGTAAATTCTACTTAAGATTCAAGTTATTAACTTGTAAATTACATATATCTATACTTTTTACATATTTTTCATATTCTCTATTTTTAGACTTTCTAAATATTTCTACTATTTTTGGTATTTATTTAATTAATTTATTTATGATGCCATGGGTTAATAGGTTGACCCATAGTCGACACACTGAATCGTGACCAGGACATCAAAATAAGTTGATGTCTGGACCAGGTTTCAGAACATTGGTCCAAATAAAAGCCTTAGAAAGTAGAAATCCTTTGTTTCATGTTTCCACAGTTGATGACACATAAAAGATCCTAGTTCTGAACTCTATGACTACAAATGAGTGTTTCCACGCATACAATGAAAACATCCAAAACTCTTAAAGGCAATTGCTAAAAGAGCTGACCCAGAAGCAGATATGTGCTCCAATAGATAGACTTACACCACTTGCTTATCCATAATCCGATTTGATGCAATAAATTAAACAATAGAGTAAATAATGCAAAGGGGCTCGAGTATGACATTTCTACAAAGGAAGATTATGTCAGATGGCCATTGTGTGACAACATCCTCATGTCCAAAAAGTAAGCTCATGATATTATGTTAATGAATCAAACAAGATTTTTGTGAAAATGAAAACATACTGACCAAAAATTACAAACTAACTGATCAAGTAATTACTTTTCCCATACTGTTGTTCATACAGAGATACGGTTCCCTAATATACATATTGCTCACCAACCATATTTGGCCTGTGTTTCTGCTTTGGTAAGCAAACCCTTAGAACGCCGCTCTGCAAGCTCCATCTCCTTCTGCTTCATGTCAAAGTACAAAGAACCAATCTGATGCTTTCTTTTTTGAAGTTTCGAGGGCTTTCCCTTGGCTGAAGAAACCGGCTGCATGGAAATTAAATTTATTTATCAGAATGTCAAATATATGATATCCCGTAGCATCACCAGAAAGCTTATTGAACTTAAGGGTGATGTAACTACGCTTGGTAGATCGCACAAATCCTGCAATGTGAATGTGTAAACTGTAATACAGAAAAGTGGCAATACACATCACCCAGTTGGTCTACAAGATAATTTTTAACTTGAATGTGCCAAATCAAAACAAGCTTTCATCTCACAAAGAGCTGCAAAGGATGGTAACACAATGTTATACCAAAAACACAAAAGCCTACTATACCAGGCATTTGGTGCCAATGGAACTTTCCGATTTAAGACACCAACAAAAGGCTGTCAAGAAGTATCACCGGTGATAAGAAGTATAATTTCAACTAGTGCAAGAACAAGTATAAACTAGTTAAAAAAGTCAACTAAATTTGATTGCCAAGAGAAATAAAGAAGGGGCGAATGATCTAATTGAAGAAATAAGAACAGAAAGGAAGAAGGTTGAAAAATTTTCTTTTCTTTGGTTTAAATTGAAGCTTAACCAATAAGTATTATCTATAACAAGTTGGCTTTATAGGTCAAGGTTTGCACCAAATACTTGAAAAGTTCTACAACTGACTCTCAAACCTGAAATCAAAACTGAATTCTAAACTTTCAAAGCTGATTTCTGGTCAAGGTTTCAAGTATGCATGCTGTGAAAGTGCCAGTCACTGATCAAAGGCCCACTAGCCATTTCGTGCCAGTGCTAGTACTGACGCAGCACACGCTAAAGACCTAATACCTTGGTCAAGGCAACCTTTGACAAGGGAGGGATTGCCAGAATTAGGAAGGAAACCTTTAAAGGCTGGTCAACAGGAAGGAAACCTGTTTTACTGCTCATGCAATTTAAGCTCATGAAACCAGAAAGCCACCATCCAAGGTTCTGCTAGATGTCGAAAGAGTCTAGACAAAAAGCAAAGGGCATAAAGCCACACATCTTCTGCTTATGCAATTCAAGATATTGCATCCATGTTGCACAAACTGTAAGCCATACATTGTCTCTTAGTTTCTTGCCAGAAGAAATTTGTTCAAAAGGTATAGAAGGTTAGGAGAATCAGGAAAAGTGGGAGATGCTCCAAATAAATTGATGATGCATTTCTTGCAGAATACAAAGTAAAGATTGACAGATGAGGTTATACCTAACAAGATGGAAAGAAAATGGATGAATGGAGATTATAGAACATCCAAGATGAACACCTGTAGTATACTACCACATATTTAAACTACCATGGAGTTCTTCATGAAGGACTTAAAACAAAGCAATAGGGGAATAACACAGAAGTTTGGCAAAATATTCCTTCAATGTGAATTTAGTTCACTCCAATGGCAAGAGCGGCCTTCAAGTTAGGCGGACTGCTTCATGGTCGAGCACAGTAAGGACATGTCATCTTGTGATTTAGGGGGAAGAAACTTGATAGAGAACTAGAAGAGTTGGTCAATATGCTTGACATGTTGCAGAACAAAATACAATATCTAGAACCAAGATTTTTATCCAAAGCTGACCACTAAGGTAGTAGAAGCAACCATGAAGTTCCATTGGAGAAGAGGAATCAAAACTTGGTCAGATTCTGAATGGAGATAAACTGATAAAGTCATCATGGTGAAGGAATGCTAAAGCCTTTAACAATTCCTAATATACAAGTGTAGAGAAAGCAGCAGCTTTTGGTGACCAAGATGCAATAATCTGCAATGATCAGCAATAATCGTGTTTAGCTAATCAAAAGCAATAACAGGACAAGTATCCTTTTTTTTTTCCTTTGTCTCCTCTTGTGGGAGTTGCTCAATTGGAAACATCCTTTTTTCTCATTACATTCTATTACCACTAAACAAGTCTCGGCAAGCTATGACATCAGAGTCCAATTTCCCTTGAGGAACAAGATAATGCGCCAGTGTTAGGGTATTAGGAGAACAAGACATAGTTGAACATGAGCATCACAAATAAAATCAGCAAAAATCAATAATGAGTAGGCAAATCTCAAACCTGATAAGATGGTCCAAAGGCTAACCCAGTCAGCTTTGCCTTGTCCTCCCTTGGTCTATTCTTCATCAGTTCATCCTGCTTCACCTCCACAACCTCCATAGGAATCTCATTTCTCCCTCTCTTCCCTGCAATCTTCCCCATATCTGCGATCTCTGGCGTTGCCATCGTCGCTGATCCATCAGACCAATTGGCCCCATAACTCCCATAGTCCATGGTGCCCCCGTAACTCCCATAACCCATGGTGCCCCCATAACTCCCATAATCCATGCCTCCCCCGCTCCCATAATCGACCTCACCCCCACTCCCATAACCGACAGCGCTTCCGTAATTGGGATCCCAACCAGAAGCTTCACTGCTATTCCTGAATTCTGAACTTACCGTCGGCTCCCTTGCCCCAGCTTCCCCAGAGCCACCAACCAAACTACCATCATAATAACTCCCATAACTCTCCAAAGCACTCATTTCCTGCTGCTGTCCGATACCCTCGGGTTTCGCCGCCGGGACATCGGCTTCCACTATGGATCTCCGTCCTGCAGCAGGGGCCGAGCAAAGAGAATTCTTCGGGGCGGGAAGCATCGAAGAAAGGGATTTAGAGGAGGCGATGGAAGAAGAATCCTTGCCCCTTTTCCTCTCTTTCTCCTCTTCCTCATCATCGTCGTCTTCAAAATTTCCGTTTCGAAGCAAGGAGGGGTTCGAAGGGAGCGTGACTTGGACGACTTTCTTAGGGTTTTGATCCAAGGAAGCAGGATTCGAGGGTTTCGGGAGATTCGATTGCTGGGAGGATCTGGGAGGAGGGAGGGAAGAGAAGAAGGAAGAAGAGGCGGAGGTTTTGGGCCGGGGCAGAGAGGAGAAGATCGAAGACGAGGGGGCCCTCGAAGGGGGGCCGGATGAGGGAGGGTTCTTGGAGGCGGATCTGCTTCCTATCTCGTCGTTCTCTCCGCCCTCGCCACCGAGATCGCGGGATTTGGGCGCAGAAGGGTTTAGAGAAGCCGGGGAGATGGAGGATTTGGGAGGAGGGATGGAGGAGAAGAGGGAAGCGGAGGAGGAGGCCTTGGGAGAGGGGAGAGAGGAGGTGAAGAGAGAGGGTTTGGGGGGAGGAGCGGAGGCATTCTTTTCTTCTTCTACGTTATCTTCGTCGTCGGAAGAAGCATAGTTGGCTAACAAGGAATCCATAGCTATAGGAACGAAGAAGAAGAGAGGAAGGGATTCGAGGTCGGAAAAAAGAAAAAGAGAGACACTAGGCTTCGGACTGTGTTATATGGGGGTTGGGTCGAGAGTAGTAGGCGTGCAGTGCCGGTCTTGTTGAGTCCTAATACGTTTCCGTCTCGCCATCTAAGTAGGATCCAAATCAAGTTCTATGGCATGTTGCTTTGAGAAATTCTTTGTGCACCTGGGGCGACGGAGAAATTCTGATATGGTATTATCTTATTCGATTGATCTATATAATTATTATATTTTAATATATATTTAATATTAATAATTAATTTTTTATTTAAAAATTTAATAAGAAAAAAATATTTTTTATTTTTTAAAATAAATTATGATATACTGTGGCATATTATAGTCTAAAATATTATCATATGGTTCAAAATATCATAATGTGGAAGAAATATTTTTTTTCAACCATTTTTTAATACGTATTTAATGTCTATGGATCAATTTTTTCGTTTAAAAATTTTGAATGATAAAAATATTTCTATTCTTTGGAAAAAATTATGACATCCTTTGTATATTATGAAATCCTGCATTATATTATGATATCCTAAGGATAAAAATTATAATTTTCTGGACGTAAGATGTCACAATATGAATATAAAATATCATAATTTTATCAAAAAATAAAAATATTTTTATCATATAAAATTTTTAAATAAAAAAATTGGTCTTCAGGTATTAAATATATATTGAAAAGTGATGACTATGTAGATCAATCGAAAGTACTATCATCTATGTCATGTTACTTTTTGAGTTTGGACATTGGGCCAATTGTTAAGTTATTTTTGAAAAAAAAAAAAAAAAAAAAAAAAAAAAAAAAAAAAAAAAAAAAAAAAAAAAAAAAAAGGCGAAGCAGCAGCATCTGCCTCCTCCTCTTGTACCAGTTTGAGCTCTATTTCGGATTACAAATCGCATCAGTGCTTTTCAGGTTAGGCCGTTTGCCGCTTTGCCTATTTGGTGGATATGCCGGTCGGTGCTTATTGAGCAGACTGAGAATTCGGACCAAGCCATGCAACTCAAGTTCGATATTTGATTGAGCTTATATATTGTTTTCTCTTATCTTCTACATTTTTTCATCATTTTCTGCATATATCACCAATCCATTGCCATTAGAATTGTTACAGTGATTATCATGAGCATTTCGAATTAGCGCTATATCATAACACATGTCAAGCTCTCTGATCATTAATATGACCGCTGACTACCATATGAGCTGAGGAGTCTATCTTCGTGCTGAGCTGAGGCATTCCCAAGATCTGATTTGTATTTGAGTTGTTCAGTAGATGTATTTTTTTGACATGCGCGACAGCTGTCTATCTCGAATAAGATTAGATTTGGCGTAAGTATCTCTCCTGATCTCACGGGAGCGTTTAAGGGTTGAATTATTTCATCCAGTTTGGCATGTCCAACGGCCCCGTAATCTCGGGATCGTACAATCTCATAGCTAACAATCCAGCGGTTCGATATTCTTTTATATAAACAACCAAAGCCCCGATGATCCAGGAAAGTTCAATCAAATCCCTCTCAGAGAATCCATTGCTGCTTCTTTATTCTCTATTTTTTCTGACTTGAACGTCGGAGGGTTCTCACTAGAACCACAACCTCCGGTTTGAGACTTGTTTTGCAGGTGACTTCAGCACAAACATCTTCGCTCGAGATTTTCAGGTGTTCGTCTTCTGACCCCGACCAATTCAAGCAGCAACAGATAGAGGAAGAGCTTATATTCGCATTTATGGTTCAAGACGGACATCTTCTCGGCTTTCCAATGCCATCATCTCTCGACAGACGGCTAGCCAGGCTGACAATCAAGTTCGACTGTTGGTGCCGAAAATCTCTCCGTGGGTTCAATCGGTTGTCCCACCATTGGTTCAACCAGTTCTGTCTGCGTCGGTCATGATCGATCAATTCGGTCAGTTCTTCCAATAAGTTCAACATCTGACGACTGCAGTTCAAACGATCCAAACCTTTCTCACACCCTTTCAGGCAGCGTCACAGCCTCCTCAGGCTGTCCTTGCACCCGCTACAGTGGTGCATCATGCGGTTCCTTTGGTGGTGCCGCTTGTGCCTTCCACAGTGGTGCCCTTGCAGAATCCTATTTTGTCTGCGGCTTCGCAGCCACTACTTCAACCAGAGCTGCAGGCACCTCCTCGAAGTCTAGAGAAGAGATTAACTCATCAAAATCACCTTAGGGCCCAGCAGTCGGTCAGGCGGCGATCTCCAAGCCCACAATTGGGCCATGACTCGACCCTCGAATATTAATCTCCTCTACGCTCTGAGGCTGATACTATTTACGAAGTTGATTTTGAAAGATGGTTCTAGGAGCTTGACCAGCAGTTGGATCAAAAAATTGAAGAGGCCCTCAACAATAATGGCTCCTCGACGCTGCCCTACAAAAGGTATAACAGCCACTCTTCATCCCGAAGATTATGCAGGAACTACTTCTCTTGTACTTCAAATTACCTCAACTGGAGGTCTACGATGGGACCACCGACCTCGTCGATCATATGGAGACCTTCAAGGCAGCCATGCTCTTTCAGGGAACATCAGATACAATCCTCTGTCGAGCGCTCCCTCCAACTCTTAAAGGGGCCGCTCGATAGTGGTATTCGAGTTTGAGATCGGCATCTATCCATTCCTTTGAAGACTTGTATCGATCTTTCATCGATCATTTCATCAGTAGCCGGCGACAGCAGAAGTGGTCCGACTACCTCCATACCATCAAGCAAAAGGAGGGCAAGTCAATATGCTCTTTTATGAACAGCTTCAACGTGATGACCCTGGAGGTCCAAAATCTGGATCACTCGACCGCGATGGCCGCAATGATGAGTGATCTCTTGAAGAATGATTTGAAAAAATCGTTAGTTAAGACTTATTATCGAGATCTCTCAGATATGTTTGCCCGTGTGGAGAAGTACGTCTGCATAGAAGAGACCTTTATCGATGATATTCCTGTCGGTTCAGCCACGATGAGATCCAACAAGGAGCGCCATCCAAGATGAGAGGAGAAAAGATGTTAGCACTCTCGGTCCCCATCCTCGAGGTGAAATAATGGGGGTCGAAATCATCAATCCTGCAATCCTTCGAGAAGGATTCGACGACCATCACCTCCTCGACTGTACGATAGCTATACGCCCCTGAATGTTGCTCAGAGGGAGATGTTGTTACAAGTGGAGTCTGAGTTATCTGAGCCTCGGTTGATGAGAACGAGGTCGGAATACCATCGGGACCCAAATAGATACTGCTTTTACTATTGTGACCACGGTCACGATACTGAAAACTGCCACCAGCTTTGCGATGAGATCGAGAGACTTGTTAGGCAGGGGTGGCTGAATCAATTTGTCCAAAGAGCGGCCCCTCAGCATCGAACTCCGAGAGTTCAGCAGCTGCCCCCTCTGCCTCAGCAGCATCTCCCTCAACCTCACCCGCAGCAAGTACCAGCGCGATAGGAACGACAGCAGGGTGGAGGGCAAATGGCGGAAGAAGAGCGACCCATCTAAGGAGAAATCCACATGATCACTGGAGAGTTGTCTGGAAGCCGAGCCGAATGGTGAAAATCAGCCTACATCTAGATGAGATAATCAAATGCCGACTAATTAATCTTTTATGAAAAAATGTGGATCTTGTCGCCTAATGATCAACTTTGATTTGGTGACCTGATGATGCGGTAAGTCAAAGTCTCATAGCCTACCGAGCAGGTGCTAGAAAGAAGGCTATTACCCAACCGAGTGGATGAAATGGCATGCCCAAAAGCTTGTAGGCTAAAGCAGCTCGACGGGACTCCAATATCAAGGCTATGGAACTTAGCGAATCTCCACATATATCATCAATGATGCAACTATTTTTTATGAAAATAAATTTTGCAGGGCCATCAATTTGTAATTGGCACCCGAGTTCTCCAAGAGTCGCTTCCTCTTTCTATTCAAGATCCTGAATTATAACTACGGTCAACTAATATGAGGGCTAACTTACTAGACCCTCGAGAAGATTTCGATAACTTTGAGGTGGGGCTAACTTATCAGATCCCAGTAAAGTTCGAGTCATGCGAGAAGCGGAGGGAGACCCTTAGGGAACCTCCGGAAGGTTAACTTACCAGACCCTTAAGAAAATCTTGACGACTTCGAGGCGGAGCTAACTTACCAGACCCTAGCAAAGTCCGAGTCCCACGAGAAGCGAAGGGAGACCCTTAGGGAACCTCTGGAGGGCTAACTTACCAGACTCTCAAGAAAATCGTGATGACTTTGAGGCAGAGCTAACTTACCAGACTCCAGTAAAGTTCGAATCATACGAGAAGCGGAGAGAGACCCTTAGGAAACTTCCGGAGGGCTAACTTATCAGATCCTCAAGAAGACCTCGACGACTTTGAGGCGGGGCTAACTTACCAGATCCTAGCAAAACCCCAATCACGCGAGAAGCAGAAGGAGATCCTTAGGAAACCTCCGGAGGACTAACTTACCAGATCCTCGAGAAGACCTTGACGACTTTGAGGTGGGGCTAACTTACCAAATCTCAACAAAGCCCTTGTCGCGTGAGAAGCGGAGGGAGACTCTTAAGGAATCTCTGAAGGGCAAACTTACCAGACCCTCGAGAAGGCCTCGACGACTTCGAGGTGGGGCTAACTTACCAGACCCCAACAAAGTTCGAGTCGCGTGATTAGCAGAGGGAGACATTTAGAAAACCTCAGAAGGGCTAACTTACCAGACCCTCAAGAAGATCTCGACGACTTGGAGGTGGGGCTAACTTACCAGACCTTAGCAAAGCCCGAGTCACGCGAGAAGTGGATGGAGAAACTTAGAAAACCTCCGAAGGGCTAACTTACCCGACCCTTGAGAAAACCTTGACGACTTCGAGGTGGGGCTAACTTATCAGATTCTAGCAAAGTTCGAGTCGTGCGAGAAGCGGAGGGAGACCCTTAGAAAATCTCCGGAGGGCTAACTCACTAGACCCTCGAGAAGATCTCGATGAGGCAGGGCTAACTTACCAGATCCCAGCAAAGTTTGAGTCGTACGAGAAGTGGAGGGAGATCCTTAGGAAATCTCCGGAGGGCTAACTTATCAAACCCTCGAGAAGACCTCGACGACTTCGAGACGGGGCTAACTTACTAGACCCCAGCAAAGTCCGAGTCACGCGAGAAGTGGAGGGAGACCTTTAGAGAACTTCCAGAAAGATAACTAATCAGATCTTCAGAATACCATTGTTGTTTTTTTGTTCTCTGTTTTTTCTGATTTGAGTGTCGGAGGATCCTCGCCGAAGCCTCAACCTTCGGTTTGGAACTTGTTTTGTAGGTGACTCCAGCATCAGCATCTTCGCTCGAGATTTTCAGATGTCTGTCTTCCGATCCTAACCGATTTAAATAGCAACAAGAATCTAGCCTGATGATTTGAAGCATCAGCGTGAAAGGTGGCCAGTGGATCTCTATGGAAGAGGAAGAGCTAATGCGTGCTAGAAGACCTGCACACAGAGAAAGAAGAAAAGCTCAAAGGTCGTGGGAGCTAATCCGTTTGAGGAGTCGCTAGTGCTTAAGTTGGATAGGACATTGGGGAACAAGAAATGTAGAAATATGAAAAATGAGAGGAAGTACAAAGCTTGTCGCTTAATAACCATATCTAAGGCCTTGAGCCATTTTTATAGACGAAGAGTCCGTATTGAATTTGGGGTCTAGAGTTTGGAGTCGAGTGGAGAACCATCTATGGGCTTTGTTTATTTGAATCAACCTAGAAATTTAAGTCCAGCTGAAACTGGTCCATGCTATGTCACATGTCAACTTATGATTGGCAATAAAGTCTTATTGAATATATTGTAGGCCCATGTTGGACTACTACTAGGCTAACATGGAGATAAAACTAATATGAAAAGTGCGAGGCAATACCATCGGTTTAAAGAGTACTTTGTCTTTGATTAATGTTGAGAAAAAGTTGGCAAGGGAAAGGAAGAAATTTTAAGACCTGTTTAGGCACTTCTGTAGATCCTACAAGATGATTCCCAGCAAGAGGAAAGGGAGCTCTTAGGATCACAAAGATACTTAGGGCCCATTTGAGAAATCTAGCAGGATTGGGCTAGATTTCTTGTTGGATTAATGGAGTGAATGATCTATTTAAGTAGGGCTTATATCAACCCAATACCCCTACAATCCAAATCATGTGGAGGGGAAAAAAAAAGGCTTCCATAGATTTTTTTTTTTTTTAAATTCCCACAGACAAATAGAAGATAGGATTTAAGCTAAGATTTGAATGGGTCTTTAGAAGAATATGGACTGGAGCGGACCAACATGTCCGATTCCTGCACGAAATCCAGCCCAATGCAAGCAGACCCTTTGACTGTGTTTGATAACATCTCGAGGGACAGGAAAAGGAAGAAAGAGATCACAGGAGGTTGTGGGAGCAAGGATGGAGCCTGGCGACCCCCGTTCCTCTCCCTCTCATGTTCTGGCTCGGTCGCTTTCTACCCATTCGTCGCTTTCCTTCCCATCTATCGCAGAAACTTTCCGAGGAGCCCTTGAAAAGTGCAATTGTATGTCATCTTCTAGCAAGAATCTAGTCGCAGATCAAAACAGCCTCTTCTAAAACGTTTGTAGTCGTCTTCCTTTCCTAATGTTTTATTTGGATATTGAATGGGCTTTTAGATTGCTGCCTTTTTTTTTTTTTTTTCTTTGAATGTCCTAAGAAGTCTGTCAAAATATGGACATCAAAAAGCTAGACATGCTCTGTGAGACTCAGCATTTCTATCTTCTTTTGATTTTCTTTTTTGTTTAAAAAGATGTGTGGGTGTATTGGTAGCCACCAGTAGGTACTGTTAAGTTTAACACTGTTGCTCCTCCAATTCTTATTGATCAAATTGCTCGGAATGGTGTCGTTGCTCTTGATCACTTGTCTTGCCACTTGTTTTTGAATGGTTCGCCTTGGCTGCAGAAGTTCCTGCCACTTGTTTTTGGTTGGACCAAGTCTACCGTTACGCTGATGGACCACTACAAGTCTACATTCCCGACTACGGTCGTACAATGGAAATCTCCATCTCATCAATTTGAAAATGCTTCTATATACTGTATTTTGCGAGAAGCCAATCGAATTAATTGGACTGCCGCAGAGTTCCAAGACTTGAATATGAATCGGTAAACTTGCCAACTTAACCATTTTACCATTGCACCGAGCAATAACCTATTTTTTTTATCATTCTTTCATATATTTCAAAAAATATGTTAATCTACCACAACTTCAGCATGGGGATAAAGATCAGCTTCTGTTTAAAATGAACACGTCAGAAAGCCCAGACCTGAGCCCTATCTTTTTTGTGTACGTCACTTAATCTTCCACGGACACGAGGAGTGGCCGTGGGATGGAAAGCATGAGAATTGCGATGCGTCTGTACTATAGGGAGCCTTCCCATTCTATCATGTGGATGAGACTCGATTTCAGCAGTTACAATGTCTATATACCTTTTGATTAGGGGGTGAGGTGTAATATGAGTCCTAATCAAACTAATCAAAACCATCCACGTACATTCTAGATAAGTTAGTGGTCAAACACCACCTGAAGCTCGATCAAAGCTGGTCCAGGGATCAAGTCAAGCAAAGTGAATGACAGGTTAAAATGTCATTATAGTTTCAAACTTACGCCATCAAATGAAATGCTGATCTCTGGTGGGCGCGGGGACAAAAGAAAAAGGAAACTTTCCGAGCCATTTAGAAATGAAACAATCAAACGTAACTAAATACTAATTCTCATCTTTATCTCATCAGAGCTACGATCATATGCTTGCTTTGACAAAAAGATGTGCCCGGTCCAATTTAAGAGTATACTCAATAAAGTAAACCACTACCGTTTCCTTGGAGCATCCACCAAGCTTCCCTCTGGACCAAAATCCACCACATAAAGATGCTTGATTTTGTTGGAAAAGGGATACGTGTCGATGTCTCGCTACGAGCACTCGGCCCAGCCCTCCTCAACGACTCGGGTCCGGCTGGCGGCCCGCGCAAGCCGGGCCTCGGCCAGCACGATAAGCTTCGCGGGCACACCAGAACACGCCTCCAGCCGCCGGAGCACCGCCTCCAGCGCCGCACCTCCCGTCCCCTCCGCCACCTCGCTGAGCTTGGCGGCGAACCACAGCGCGGCCGCCAGGGCCACCCGGAAGGGCAACGCCGCCACCACCCTCGGGCACGCGCTCAGCACGTGCGCCGCCGCTCCGACGCACCGCTGTCCTCCCCTCAGCCCCATCCTCCGGCTCCAGCTCGCCAGGATCCCCTCCGCCCTCTCGTGCACCTCTTCCCGCATCCGCACCCGCCTCCCCGACCGCGGCGGCGGCGGACCTTCTTCTCCTCCTCCCTCGCCGGCGCCACGGAAGACTCAGCACTGGACAGGCAAGAAGAGCTCGTCGAAGAAGACGAGGACGGGGAGGAAGCGGGATCTGGGTCGCAGGATCGGCAGATGTAGCGGATCGGAGGGGACCCGGCGCCGGAGATGAGACGTCTGGCGTCGACGGACCAGCACTGGCGCAGGCGACCCGCCGGACGTGGCGGGCCACCAGGAAGTTGGCGCCGTGGACGGCAGCGTCGCAGGCCCAGCAAAGGAACGCCGAGTCCGGCTCGCAGTAGACCGCCGCCTCTCCCTCGCAGAGCTCGCACAATCTCCGCGGCTTCATCCCTAATCCCTATAAGTGGCTCCAAAGCGGAGGAGACAGTAGCAGTAGCGGAGAGATGGCGAGAGTAGAGAGGCGGGACCTTTATACTGGAGAGGAGCATTGGATAGAGAGATCTGAGGCGATGATGGCGGTTTTGGGGAAAAACCGGGAACCGCCTTTGGGGAAAACCGAGGGAGGAGGTTGTGACCGGATGGACCGCTTCCATGGACTTGGTTGTTTCTAATTATATATATTATATTATATTAATTTATAATTCAATGGCTGAATTATTTGATGTAGATTTTGAATTTTTGATTGGAGGGAACGGAATTAAAATAAAGAAGGAAAAGAATAGACCATTCGTTGTGGTCCAAGAGCGCTCGCCGTCCACATACCTCGTTTCCCTCGAAGTGTTTATATTTTTGTGGTTTTTTTTTTTTTTTGCCCCCCGAAGAAGCCATTTCTAATTTTTGAATGGGTGGACAAGGTGACGGGTATGTAACCGGGAAACGGCATGTAAAAGATCGTGCACGGGAATGATTCTGTTAAAGCGGATTTAAAATCTAAAAAAAAAAAAATAAAATATATTATAAAAATTAGATATTAGCAATAAAGTGTAAGTGCTAAAATTGATAAATAGTAAGGAGAAAAAAAATTTTGTCACCGTTAAGATAACTGCAATCATGTGTTTCTATAGTATCAAATTGTAATTTAAATTTATTAGAACATAAATTCGCCCTTCTTGTCTTGTTGTGCAAGCTATTTTTATTTATACATCTTTGTCATTTTGATATCTTTTAGTGGGTAATCTTTTTTTTTTTTCTATTATTTATTTTACTTTTCAAATAATCTATGGATGAAAATAAATTTTGTCACTTCCTACGAGAATCAAGTTACTGTTTCATGAGAAGGACAATTATAGATTGTTAGGCTAGATAGATTCGTAAGCGTATCACTAATATCCAAGACGCAAAAAATAAATGATTGCAGGTTCCGCTGTCTTAATATTCAAGAACTATTACTAGTCCACCATCCTCTTGAAAAAGCAAGCGTTAACCACACGGCCACGCAACAGAGATTATTCGCCCAGAGCTAAAGGTAAGCAACACTTTTCAGATATTACTCGGTCTATATGGTAATTTGATTAGTCAGTGCAGTTAATTATTTTTTTTGTCTACTTCTTAACTAGCTTTCAGCTTCCTCAAGCTTGTCTGCGTGGTGTGATCCTCGCCAATAGCCATGCATTTTTATTGGAGTACGGTAGGCATCGAGAAGCTTCTACGCATTTTGACATTCAGTATACTTCAACGCTGGATAAATGTTAAGAAGGGCCAACTTTACGATGGATTGGCTGGCAGCGTTAATCATACGTTTCATGCGGAATCTGTTCTTCCTTCTATGGCTCAATCTTTTATATCTTTATTCCCTGATGAAAACACCTCAAAGCGGTGTCACAAAACCCATTCGATGTATTTTAGTAAAATAAGGGAGTAGAAAGATCATTTCGATGGGAAGGCTCTTATTTTGAAAAAAAAAAAAAAAAGGTATTAGCGTCCAACACACTCAAGGTATCGGCGACTCTGAGCCACTCGTTTAAACGTGTGCATGAGGTGGAACATCCTTGTCCGACAGGCCCCGAGAAACGAGAAGGGCCACAGTCGGGCGCCACGCGTACGTGGGAACGGCGCAGAGAGAGAGAGACGTGCATCCTGGAAACGCCACGTGGGGGCTGCGGATGGAAGAATCTGATTATTTATTTTTTAACTGGCTTAGGATCTCGTGCAACATACGGTACATATTTATTTTTTTAAATAATATTTTTAATTATTAAAAATATATTTTTAATTTTGAATGTCGAGACGAATGCATTATTGCTATAAAAATATAGATGATGATGGATGATGGCCATCGTGTCGATGCACAATGACCACACGTCGAGCCCAGACAGCACTCCGATGATGATATGCGATGGCCCCAGCTCCTATGATCCACTTCCGCCCACGTGATTTTTGGACACATGGTATCCAAAAGACTCAGCAAGATGTATCCCCACTACCGGTGCCGCCACGAAGATGACCGTCGCCAACATCAACCGCTCCTTCACCGCCCACAAGTCCAACCCCAAGAAGCCCTCCACTTCACACTCCCCGCCACTATCTACCCGACGTCCAACGACTTAAGGATAATCTAATGTATGTTCTATTAAAGAAGTTCATCCGATGCTGATCAAGTAAATAATCACTGCAGCAGTATGCATAAACGATATTGTGCTATAATTTAAAAAATCAAATGTGGATTCATTCGTTCGCAATCAACAGAGAAATAAGCAGTTCAAAACTTTCATATATCTATACAGAAAAATTGCTCAAATAAAAAATTCATTTGATGTGATCAAGTAAATAATCACAGGAGCATGCATAAACGGTATTGTGCTGTAACTTCAAAAAATCAAATGTGGATTCATTTATCCGCAATCAATAGAGAAATAAGCACTTCAAAACTTTCATATATAAGAAGAAATTGCTCAAATAAAAAATAGTCAAATAAACATTATATGATTCACCTGGTTTAGAATTGTGCCTACAAAAATTGAAGTCAAAATAGACTATTCATCATCACAATGTTCTGCCCTATCTGAAGCATTAATGGTGTCTACACATTCTTCCTCGAGTATTAAACACAATTTGGAGACTGTACAGCTCGTAACCATTTAAAATCGTCCACATTGGCCCAAGTCCTATCTCCTCCCATAGACCATGGGATCAGCTCACTATCGTACTTTTCATACAAGAGCTCGATGATGGTGATCCCCACGACGACGATGGCCTAAAAGATTAGGACTTCGGATGGAAGGGATTTGCCGTAGAGAGAGGAAAGGAAAGTGCATCCGAGAGCTTCGATCTTTTAAACCTTAGCCCATCCGATGGTTGTCCGTTCTCCAGCTACGATTTCAGTGAGGCATCCGTGATTTTCAGCTGATTCCATCTTCAGCGATGAAGAGCGTCCAAGATTCATCGGATATATACTTCCTTCGGTCCCCAACTCCACCGTTCTCTCTCTCAGCCCTAAATCTCGCCAATGGAGGCCCCAAGATTTCTAATCCCGGCCGTTATTCGTAAACCTTAGATCTTTTAAACCCTAGCCCCACCGGACAGTTGTCTGTTCTCCGGCTAAGATTTCGACGAGGCATCCGTGGTCTTCGACCGATTCCATGTAACAAAAAATAGAGGAAGAAAAAGAAAAGGAAGAGTCTATTACTTCTTGATCGAATACAGAGAAGGAGACGTGGGACTCTTGCTGTTACATCGCCGGCGATGGATGGATTTTGGAGCAAAGTAGAGTGGAGGAGATGTGGGACTCTCGCTGTTACGTCACCGGCGATGGACGGGTTTTGGAGCAAAGCAGAGTGGCGAGGAGGATAATCTTTTATAGACCGCTCTCCTGCTCTTCTATCGAACACGACAACATGGGACTCTTGCTCTCCTGATCGAATACAGAGGCTTCTCCACGTTTTTTTTTTTTAATACTCCATGTGTCAAACGGAGGCTTCTCCATTGAGAGATCTTTATATATATATATATATACTAGCTTAGAACCCCGTGTGATGCATGACATATATTTATTTCTTCAAATAATATTTTTATAAATTAAAATTTAATATAATATAAAAATATAATAGATGATATCAAATAGCTTAAAGGTTATAACCCCATGTGACGCATGGGATGTAATTTTAGTAAAATAATATAATTATTTTAAATTTATTATTATTTATTATTTATTATTTATTATTTTAATTATTTTTAATTATTTTTATCTTTTTTCTTTATTTCTTGATCCTCTTCTTTAAAGGAAGATATATTTTATTTTTTTTTATTTTTTTTATTTAGGATGAAAATGAATTGAATGTAAATCTGATTAATTATTGGATTTGAATCCATCTGAATATGAATAACATTTAAATCTATATCTAGTATCTATATCTATATTTATTATAATTATTTATTTATTATAATTATAATAAATAATTATTTATTATAATTATTTATTATAATTATCTAAAGAATACGAAAGTAGAGAATCAAATTAAAATTATCATAAAAAAATTATAATGAACATGAGCAAGAGATATGATATTAAAATATCTAATATATAATTTTTTTAATAATCTAAAGTATATATTTATCTTTTATCAGTAAATTTTAAGTACCAAATATGAAATAAATCTAATAATTTTTTAACCCATGCAATCTCAATATCATAAGGTTATTAATAAACATATGGTGCTTGCATAAACATTCAGAGATTCTACTTTTTTTTTTTCATATAATTTTTTTATATTTATTTTTTCTTTTATTTCAGATATCAATCTTTTTTTTTTAACTTTTTTTATCTTTCTTTTCTTTTTCTATTTTTTACTTTCTCTCTTCCTCTTGTTTTCTTCTTCTTTTTTTTCTTCTTGAAACTGAAATAGAGGAAGGGTCTAGGCCGACCCCCCTCCCAGCGACCCGCACTTGTCAAATTCCTCAAGCACCTCCATTCCTCCGGTCCACTCCATGCTGACCCCATTCCGCCATGGACTCCCAGACGACGGCAGCGGCGGAGGGACGACGGAGCGCACTGAAGGAGATGCGCCGCCAACTGGAAGACTCCATCGAGGATGGCTGGCAAGCCCAGCAGGACCTCATCGTCTCTCTACAGATCCTCATCCCCGACCACATCTCCTCCCTTGATATCTCCCTCCGCATCATTTCCGCCTTCAACCGTCGCCCCTTCTACCCTACCCCAACCCTAACCCTAACCCAAACACTCCCTCCGATCCCCCCCGCCCCCTCAACCCTTGCCGCTGTTCCCCACTCCCAGACTCTAGTTGTTGCTCCACTTCTTGTCCTCTCTTCTTCCCCTGGCTCTCTGTTGTGCCGAAGTCGAAGAGGGGAAAAAAAAAGCCAAATAGGAAAAAAAAATATTTTGGACATGTGGCAAATGGAGGCTTCTCTGAGAGGCTTCTATTTATATATATATAATATATATAATATAATATATATATATATATATTATATATATATATATATATATATATATATATATATATATATATATATTAGATTTGGAGACTGTATAGCTCGTAACCATTTAAAATCGTCCACATTGGCCCAAGTCCCTGTCTCCTCCCATAGACCATGGGGATCAGCTCATTATCATACTTCCATAGGGGAGCTCGGTGATGATGATCCCCGCGACGATGATGGCCTAAAAGATTAGGGCTTCGAGCGGGACGAAGGATTTGCCGCAGGGAGAGGGAAGGGAAGCACGTCCGAGAGCTTCGATCTTTTAAACCCTAGCCCCATCTGATGGTTGTCCGTTCTCTGGCTATGATTTCGGTGAGGCATCCGTGGTTTTTGGCCGATTCCATCTCCGACGATGAAGAGCATCCAGATTCATCGGGTATGTACTTCCTTTGATTCCCAACTCCACTGTTCTCTCTCTCAGCCCTAAATCTCGCCAATGGAGGCCCCTAAGACTTCTAATCCCAGCTGTTATTCGTAAACCCTAGATCTTTTAAACCCTAGCCCCACAGGATGGTTATCCGTTCTCCGGCTAAGATTTCGGCGAGGCATCCGTGGTCTTCGACCGATTCCATCTAACAAAAAATAGAGGAAGAAAAAAGAAAAGGAAGAGTCTATTACCTCTTGATCGAACACGGAGAAGGAGATGTGGACTCTTGCTGTTACATCACCGGCGATGGATGGATTTTGGAGCAGAGCAGAGTGGAGGAGATTGGGACTCTCACTGTTACATCGCCGGCGATGGACAGGTTTTGGAGCAGAGCAGAGTGGTGAGGAGGATAATCTTTTATAGACTGTCTCTCCTGCTCTCCTGATCGAATACGACAACGTGGACTCTTGCTCTCCTGATCGAATACGGAGGCTTCTCCACGTGTTTTTTTTTAATACTCCACGTGTCAAACGGAGGCTTCTCCATTGAGAGATCTTCATTTATATACATATATACTAGCTTAGAACCCGTGCGATGCACGGCATATATTTATTTCTTCAAATAATATTTTTATAAATTAAAAATTTAATATAATATAAAAAACATAATAGATGATATCAAATAGCTTAAAGGTTATAACCCCATGTGACGCATGGGATGTAATTTTAGTAAAATAATATAATTATTTGAAATTTATTATTATTTATTATTTTTATTTTAATTATTTTTAAATTTTTTCATCTCTTTTTCTTTATTCTCGATCCTCTTCTTTAAAGGAAGATATATTTTAATTTTTTTTTATTTTTTTATTTAGGATGAAAATGAATTGAATGTAAATCTGATCAATTATTGTATTTGAATTCATCTGAATATGAATAATATTTAAATCTATATCTAGTATCTATATCTATATTTATTATAATTAATTATTTATTATAATTATAATAAATAATTATTTATTATAATTATCTAAAGAATATGAAAGTAAAGAATCAAATTAAAATTTATCATAAAAAATTATAATGAAAATGAGCAAGAGATATGATATTAAAATATCTAATATATAATTTTTTTTAATAATCTAAAATATATATTTATCTTTATCAATAAATTTTAAGTACCAAATATGAAATAAATCTAATAAATTTTTTAACCCATGCAATCTCAATATCATAAGGTTATTAATAAACATATGGTGCTTGCATAAATATTCAGAGATTCTACTTTTTTTTCATATAAATTTTTTTTTTATTTTTTTTTCTTTACTTTTTTCTTTTATTTTAGATATCAATCTTTTTTGATCTTATTTATTTATTTTTTTTCCTATTTTTACTTTTCTCTCTTCCTCTTGTTTTCTTCTTCTTTTTTTCCTTTTTGAAACTAAAACAGAGGAAGGGGTCTAGGCCGACCCCCCTCCCAGCGACCCAGCACTCGTCAAACTCCTCAAGCACCTCCGTTCTCCTGTCCCACTCCACGTTGACCCCATTCCGCCATGGACTCCCAGACCGATGGCGGCGGCGGAGGGGATGACGTCACCGCACTGAAGGAGATGCCGCCAACTGGAAGACTCCATCGAGGCCCGCCGGCAAGCCCAGCAGGACCTCATCGTCTCCCTACAGACCCTCATCCCCGACCACATCTCCTCCCTCGACATCTCCCTCCGCATCATTTCTGCCATCAACCAGCCTCTTCTACCCCACTGCCAACCCTAACCGTAACCCAACACTCCCTCCGATCCTCCCCGCCCCTCAACCCTCGCTGCTGTCCCCCGCTCTCAGACTCTAGTTGTTGCTCTACTTTTCTTCTCTCTTCTTCCCCTGGCTCTCTGTTGTGTCGAAGCTGAAGAGGGAAAAAAAAGCCAAAGAGGAAAAAAAAAAGTCAAAGAGGAAAAAAAAATATTTTGGACATGTGGCAAATGGAGGCTTCTCCTCCGAGAGGCTTCCATTATATATATATATATTTAGATTTGGAGACTGTACAGCTCGTAACCATTTAAAATCGTCCACATTGGCCCAAGTCCCTGTCTCCTCCCATAGACCATGGGGATCAGCTCACTATCGTACTTTCCATAGGGGAGCTCGGTGATGATGATCTCCACGACGATGATGGCCTAAAAGATTAGGGCTTCGGGCGGGACGAAGGGATTTGCCGCAGGGAGAGAGAAGGGAAGCGCGTCCGAGAGCTTCGATCTTTTAAACCCTAGCCCCATCCGATGGTTGTCCGTTCTCTGGCTATGATTTTGGTGAGGCATCCGTGATTTTCGGCCGATTCCATCTCCGACGATGAAGAGCATCCAAAATTCATCGGGTATGTACTTCCTTCGGTTCCCAACTCCACCATTCTCTCTCTCAGCCCTAAATCTCGCCAATGGAGGCCCCCAAGACTTCTAATCCCAGTCGTTATTCGTAAACCCTAGATCTTTTAAACCCTAGCCCCATCGGACGGTTGTCTGTTCTTCGGCTAAGATTTTGGCGAGGCATCCGTGGTCTTCGACGATTCCATCTTACAAAAAATAGAGGAAGAAAAAGAAAAAGAAGAGTCTATTACCTCTTGATCGAACACGGAGAAGGAGACGTGGGACTCTTGCTGTTACATCGCCGGTGATGGATAGATTTTGGAGCAGAGCAGAGTGGAGGAGACATGGGGACTTCTCGTTGTTACGTCACTGGCGATGGACGGATTTTGGAGCAGAGTAGAGTGGCGAGGAGGATAATTTTTTATAAACTGCCTCTTCTGCTCTCCTGATTGAACACGACAACGTGGGACTCTTGCTCTCCTGATCGAATACGGATGCTTCTCCACGTGTTTTTTTTTTAATACTCCACGTGTCAAACGGAGGCTTCCCCGTTGAGTGATCTTCATTTATATATATATATATATATATATATATATATATATATATATATATATATATATATATATATATATATATATATATATATATATATATATATATTACTAGTTTAGAACCCCGTGCGATGCACGGCATATATTTATTTCTTCAAATAATATTTTTTATAAATTAAAAATTCAATATAATATAAAAAAACATAATAGATGATATCAAAGAGCTTAAAGGTTATAATCCCATGTGACACTTGGGATGTAATTTTAGTAAATAATATAATTATTTTAAATTTATTATTATTTATTATTTTATTTTTAATTATTTTTAAATTTTTTCATCTTTTTTTCTTTATTTCTTGATCCACTTCTTTAAAGGAAGATACATTTTAATTTTTTTTATTTTTTTATTTAGGATGAAAATGAATTGAATGTAAATCTGATCAATTATTGTATTTGAATCCATCTGAATATGAATAACATTTAAATCTATATCTAGTATCTATATCTATATTTATTATAATTATTTATTTATTATAATTACAATAAATAATTATTTATTATAATTATTATTATTATAATTATCTAAAGAATATGAAAGTAGAGAATCAAATTAAAATTTATCATTAAAAATTAAATGAACATGTGCAAGAGATATGATATTAAAATATCTAATATATAATTTTTTTTAATAATCTAAAGTATATATTTATCTTTTATCAGTAAATTTTAAGTACCAAATATGAAATAAATCTACTAATTTTTTAATCCATGCAATCTCAATATCATAAGGTTATTAATAAACATATGATGCTTGCATGAATATTCAGAGATTCTATTTTTTTTTTTTTTATTTCAGGTATCAAATTTATTTTTCTTTTCTTTTCTTTCCTATTTTTATTTTTCTCTCTTTCTCTTGTGTTTCTTCTTCTTTTTTTTCTTCTTAAAACTGAAACAGAGGAAGGGGTCTAGGCCGACCCCCTCCCAGTGACCCAGTACTCATCAAACTCCTCAAGCATCTCCGTTCCTTCTGTCCCACTCCACACTGACCCCATTTCGCCATGGACTCCCAGACCGACGGCGGCAGCGGAGGGGACGACGTCACCTCACTGAAGGAGATGCACCGCCAACTGGAGACTCCATCGAGGCCCGTCGGCAAGTCCAGTAGGACCTCATTGTCTCCCTACAAACCTTCGTCTCCGACCACATCTCCTCTCTCGACATCTCCCTCCGCATCATTTCTGCCTTCAACCGCCGCCCCTTCTACCCCACCCCCAACCCTAACCCTAACCCCAACACTCCCTCTGATCTCCCTCGCCCCCTCATACTCTCGCCGCTGTCCCCCGCTCCCAGACTCTAGTTGTTGCTCCACTTCTTCTCCTCTCTTCTTCTCCTGGCTCTTTGTTTGTGCCGAAGCCGAAGAGGGAAAAAAAAATCAAAGAGGAAAAAAAATATTTTGGACATGTGGCAAACGGAGGCTTCTCCTTCGAAAGGCTTTCATTTATATATATATATATATTAGATTTTTTTTTCTAAGTCAGAGAAAGGTGACCGCTTATGGACTCTACGTCTGTGAAGGTCCTTCGATGGGAGACAAAATTTTCACGGTGACTGCACGTTCAAGATTTCTACGATTAGCGCGTCCTTCACAAACCATAATAGACTCTACACGTCTATTATTCTCCTTCCCATCCAAGTTCGTGCAACCTGGAAAAGTGTTATATCAGTGGACTTGGTCCATTTCATGGTTTCACACGCTTTCCCAATCGGTAATCTATGTAATAAAGCTCCCATACTTCACGCCATTCTGTAAGATAAAGATACCTCTACTAGTTTGATTCATGGAATAATTGCGCCCCCCCCCCCCCCACTCTCTCTCTCTTTTCTTTCTTTTTTTTTTTTTGAAGCTGATAGTTGGATATATAATATCTAAAAAATAACTTTCACAAAGTTGACATATTATATAGAGTAATTTATATTTTATTGAGCATCTAATTATTTTTTAAAAATATATAAAAATATCTATTTAGTCTTTAACAAAGAGAAAAATTTTATCCAATTTGTTTCTCACAGATGGAAATCGGCAACAAAGGTTTAATGATTATTATCTTCATAGAAATGTATGTGGTAGAAGTAGGTACACGTTGATTTAAGATTAATTAAATATATATGTTAGAGCTTATTTAAACGGGTACTCAGAAATTTCAAATTA